>NW_008605882.1:7647-30021 GCF_000691845.1 Merops nubicus
ATCTTCCTGTCTCTCACTGAGTTGTAGTCACACATCCTCTGTGAGCTCTACTTAACATGGCTCTGCCTTCAAATCTGATAGATAAGATCATTCAAGCACATAACTCACTCGAAGCAAATTCCTTTGAGAGTAACTGGCTGGCCAGCTCTCATCCAGAATGCAAGTTTGGCAGGGGGGACCTTATTTACGACTGTTTATAAAACGGAGAGCAGCAACTCAAAGCTGCCTCTACTGCATAACCTCCACCAGCCTCTGTTGGTAAACAAAGGGAAACTACTGAACTCAACCACCCTTACTTGTACTCCTGCTAATTGAATTCCACTCAAAATACCATCCATGGGGTGATTATACCGAACCAAATAAGGAACCAAATTTGTTGACTATGCTGAGAGAAGTTAGCAAAGCGTAGTGGTTTTCATGCTTAAGAGAGGGATCTATCAAAATTATGGCTTCTTTCAAGAGAACGAGCTGAGAGTAATACAAAGAAATGACTGTAATTACTTGCATGATAGTCAGCACAGGAGCAAGAATGTGGTGGCTAGTGTACAGAGAGTAGAAAGAAGAAATGCCCAAAAGACAAAATCAGAAAGGCTTGAGTTTTCTTAATTCTCTTAAACTTTGGAGTCAACAGAGCTTCCTCCCTCTGCTCTCAGATGAAGGAAGCAGCAAGGAGGTAGTGGCATAAGAGAGAAGGAACCTTAAAGAATTACTGTCTTCTGCAGAACCAGTGAGGCCACTTACGACACTCTCCCAGGCCTGAGGCACAGGCATCAGGACATGCAGAGGACAGAACTGCAGTGATTCAGTGAAGAAGGATTACGTGAAATTGTATTTAGTGTGTTTACTGCAGGGCAGTGTAGGAAGAAGATCCTTCAAAAAAACTCCTGATAACATTCTAACCAAATATGTGGAAAAGACTAAGAATTTGGATCATCTTGAGCTACTGCGCAATAGTATGCACAGTAATTCACCTAAAAGATATTACTGGCTGATAAAGATGTAGCTGGGCACCATCAGCTAAAATCTAAGCACATAATTCAGGATGGAGTACTCTGGCAAAGGCAGCAAATTCCAAAGTTGCTGTAGGATGCATCTGACCAGATGGTCATCTCCAATTTAGCAGAATTGCACACTTTTGTTTTGACGGCTGGAAAAATTTGACTGTTCTGACAAACACAAGTGCTCTGTGGTCTGTGATAACAAAAATTATAAAGAGGCATAGTGCTTCCTCATCTATCCATTCATCATCCTCAACTTGTGTCTGATGGCTTCCGATTAATGTCTCCCAGCTCCAAGGTTCTGCTGATAAGCATCAGCTCCTCTGGACTGGATTGTTTCAATCTCATTTTACCTTGGTTGATAAATCAGAACATTTGTGATCTTCATCTAAATTTGCCCACAAATATGCAAATATATTAATTACTGCTCTTTGGTTTTGACTAAAGTAGACTGCTACAGAAAAACAACAGAAAGAATAATTGATCTTATCTGTGTCAGCATTTTGTTTCTCTTGTAACTCCAAGTAACTCTTTTGGTTTATTCCTATTTAACCAGGCTCCCTTGTGTATTTATTTGGTTCTGAACATTCTTTTGTACAATAAACACTGCTGAAAATAACATCTCATGAATTATAATAACAGTCTGAGAAAGTTACTTTGTCCCTACACTATACTAAAACCAGTTTCTGATAATAGTCATATTTAGATACTCTCCAACATTCAGCCAACGTTTTCAAACATGAAATTTGCTTCCCAAAACCCTTTTTCAAGTGAGAAAGAATACCTAGTTCTCAGAGTTCACTGTAAAGCTAATGAAAACCTTTTTTTCATACGGACTTGGTTGAAGGATATCCTGTCCTTCTGCTGCATTATTAATGCCACCAAACCACTGGAAAACTAATTGCAAATGCCAATTCACTTAGTGCTATCACTCGACTCTACAGAATTTTCCATTTTAGCTACAGCATGTGCTAAGTAGCAGACAAAATATATTTTACATACAGTTCTCAGCAGTCTTTTTTTTTTTGTGAGAAAAGCCCAAGAAGCATATTGTTCCTGTTATTATTTGTTTATAATTGCTCTCTTAGTGTGTTCATTTTTTTCCATAGATAGATCTTTGTGAAGTGTCATATTTCTAGGATTAAAACTATGCTAGTGCTCCTTTTCAAGATAACTTTTGATTTTTGTCCACACCAGATATACATAGCAAATTCCAGGGAAAAAAAAGCAATATGACATTTCTCTTCCATAAAGCAGAAGTACAATTTAGAAATCAAAGTCAGTGGAAGAAACGTTATCACCTGAAAACTAGAAAAAATTTTCTGGGTTTTTTTTGGATTTTTTTTTCTTGTTTTGTTTTGTTTTAAGAGAATAAAATCTGAGAGATAGAAGATGCTTATTATATAACCATGTTCAAATATAACACCTGATAAACCACAGTTTCCAAAAGTATATTCTGGATTGCTCACAGACATAAATAATGTTACTGTATTTATAAGATGTGGATTTGACAATTTGCTGTCAGAATATATATCTTCAAGCCTCTCATCTCTTTCTGTTACCTCCACTACTCAATCCTATCCTTTCATATTTGTCATAACTCTTCTGCAAAGATAATGAAAATATTTTAGGAATGTGTTTCTGGATAGCAAAATATTTTGAGAAAAAATGTTGAGGTAACAGCTGTGGAAGAGTTACTATAGAATTTCTGAAAATGAAGGCACAATTTCTGAGTTACAGTCAGATACTCCCAGATTCCCCCATTTTTCTAGGATGAAACTGAGTTCATTTTCTCAGGTTCACCCCTCTCAGGCAGTTCCAAAGAACAGTGCACGTTATGGAACTTATTTTATTCTTTCATAGCTTCTTGCATAGCAGACCAACCTGAAAGCCCTTCTAGTAAAAGCTCTCCACTCTGACTTTTTGAAATTTCTTTCACCTGAAATGAAAAAGCATGAAATACATTCTTAAAAGTATGTCATCCTAAGTAAATGAAATGCCAAACTGCCAAAACAAAATCTGTTCTCTTGCTCGAATCATACACCACAAGAGGGCTGCATTCAGTCTCACTTTATGAAATTCCTATTTCTCAGCATTTAGTTATGCAATCTGAATCTTCAACACTTTCCTCCTGTTTTACTTTGAAAAGATGCAGAGCATTATGAGGCCATTTGACTTGTAGATCAAGGTAAGAGCATCTGATAGTGGATCCTGGAATGTTTTCAAAGTGACATGTACCTACTCAAATGAGTTCCTCCTGTCAACCAGCTAAGAGCCAGCAGTGGACCTCTAGCAAGCCACTGAAACTCATTCCAATCAACACTGCTAACACCGGCTTGGGGATACCCCAAAATATTCTGCAGACTGAGTGAGCTCACTTTGCTCATCGTGTTGACTAGTTTGAACTGATGTTGGCTTCATTACCACAAACTCTTCAGTTTGGGTGTAAACCAGCCCTTGTCTGGCCATGGTGCTTCTAGTCAGCTCAGAGGGTAGAGCTCAGTGCCAGAGTAAAATCATTTTGCCTATAAAAAATCATGGGGGATATATCCTTACTGCATAAAATCACACAGGGCAAGTAAGATTTGTTTTCCCGAACTCTATTAATGAGGTTTAGAACACTATCTTCATCCTAGAGAGTTTGCCAAGACAGACAAAATCACCCACCAAAACTTCTCTATATATACATGGCTCTGTACGTACAGAATCTACCATGCCTTACAGGAAAAAAACTCACCATTTGAGTCATAGGCTCATTATATTCTACCAGCATCTGTCTGTTCGGTTTTAATGAATTCTGTGCTGTCCACTGCTATCCAAACAAGAAGACATGAAAAAGAATATGCTGCTGGTTGATTACAACGTGCCAGAATACAGAAAGGCACAAGACTGAGAGTGAAGAAAATTTATCCCTTCAAAGAGAAGAATAATCCTTTGAAAATGTTTGTTCCTCATATACAACACTGTTATCATAAATCAGAAATTATGTATATATTTGAACACTGAGTGCATGCTTACGTGCATGTCTCAGTGTGTAACATCAGCTGAATTTGCTAGCACCACAGGTAGCATAAATCCTAATGAATCTCCACAGACTCTCAGTATGATCTGGAATGTATTATTAAAAGGTTTATTAAATATTTTCAATGCTGTGGACATTCAGAGTGCACTATTTGAGACTGCTGCAGCTTAACTGCTACCTGTGTCAACAATGCTAATGTACCAGTGAGATGGCTGTTTTAGACATACAAAACGAAAATAACTGCCTCAAAATGACAGTCCTAGCAGACAGTATGTGAAGAATGGGAAGGAAAGGAGGAGCCACATTACTGTTGAGCATACGTTTCATTTAATTCTCTGAACCAGGCTAGAAAAGCAGCAAAGCAAAGGGCTGATACAGGAAGCCAGGGAGCTTTCAGGTCTTTTGGAAGGAATGCATTTTTGGGTAAGTGAAGGCAGAAGTAGGACCAGTTAAACCACAGAGGTGCTGCTGACAGGATGGAGTTGGAGAGCACTTAGGCAAAGAATCCTTTTGAGGGATGATTTTTCAAAAGCATCCAAGCAGATTGAAAGAACACTAATTCTTACAGGATTTCAAATGGGATGTATGTCCCTAAGGTCTGCCCTTTGTGTGTTTGGCTTTTCAACATCAGTACCCATAGCAACTTCCAGGCAACGCAAACGTGCCATTGCTCACAAATTCCAAACTCTCTGAAGCATTTTGAAAATGCCTCTCCTTTTTATTTATTCTGCCTGTTATGCTTTTCTCCTAATGGATGTCCTTATGTCTGTGTTGCCAGAATCATCGGCACAGACTGGCCCCTTGCAGAGCAGCACAGTGAAGGACCAGTGATTAGAACAAGCCAACCAAAAGGTTGCTCAGGTCCCTGCTTCTGGAAGTGTTTTATAATCACCAAGAGCACTTATTTTTATTGTGATACTGCAAGGTCAACAATGACTACCAGTGCAAACAAAACCACAGTTCTTCATAAGCTAAATATAGATGATACTCATTTCAGAGATGCTTATTTTAAGACATTATTAGCTTTTAACAGTATGAAATAGGATTAGGGACAGACACTACCATACTGACTGTATGTTAAAAACAGTTCTCCAATTTTTAACTGGTAGCCATTCCACAAAAAAATGAATTTATGGGAAAATATATTCAAAACTTTTATCTGTAATATACTTCATTATAATAGTTAATTCACATCGTACAGCACTTATCAAATAAGTGGCATGGCACATAGGCTGTAAAGGGAAATCTTTCCTTTATCTACCCATGTTTAGTGAGAACACATAGAGCCAAGACTTTATTTCCTACCCTCCAGAATCCTGCAGTTCAGGAAAAGGTTGACAAAATAAGGCCCAAAGACAGCAATATTTCAGATTACTTGTACAGTGATGAATGAGGTGAAGAACTGAATTTATGCTGAAGTTTATGTTTTGATAAAAATCTATTTTAAAAAGCATTTATACTCTACTACAATTTTTTTCCCAGGCTCCTCTGCCCTCTTATGTTTTTCGTTTTCCAGTGAGAGTATCATAGCAACATCCAGAACTCATGAATGTGGCACTGCTCTCAACATCTCCTGAGCAGAGCCTTGCAAATGACTGCCAAACTCAGGGATCTGACTCAGCTTGGAAAAGTAGGATGCTGGGCTAATTGTCCCCTGAAAATAATGGCAAGGGACTGGAAGGAGAAGAAAGGGAAGAAGAGCTGAAGCTGCAACAGCAGAAAGGAATGAAAGAAACTACTTAGGGTTTAATAATACATAAGCAGCAAATTTTGCAAGTAGGGAAGAATGAAAGTCTTATTATCATCTTAGAAATTTAGGGGGTCTATCTGAACAGCTGGAGGATTCCAACATTTCCAGTAACTGAAATGATACTCCACGGACTTGCTCCCCTGCCAGCAATTACTCATATAGAAAAATTACATCAGGAATACACAAAATACATTTGCAGCAACTTTAATGCAGCTGTAAATGAGAAGAGCTAGCATCTGCAAAAAGTGGGGAATCCATCAAATATGACTGAGAATCTCCTCTACAATGGGACTCTGATTTGGGATTAGTCTACTCAGCCTGTAGATGCTGCTATTTTTCTAATAAAATACATCAGGAAACATCATCTGCTAACTGAAACTGAAGTAATGTTTTGTCCTGGAAAAAGTATGTTTGGGCTCCTCTGTACTCAAGACTGTTTGAAGTAATTATCTCCCTTAATAATAAACAGCTCTAAGAAATGGGTATGATGTGTAGAGAATCTGTGAATGCCATGTGAAATAAAAGATACCAGTGTTATTCCTCTGTTTACAGGAATTCATTCCAACTTCAGCAATAATTAAATATGCTACCAAGCTAACCAGCATCACCTGCAAAATCATGGATCACTGGCTGACAAAAATGAGTAGTAATTAATACTGGATGGTGTCCTGCAGCTGTTTTTACAAAACTAGCAAACTGCTTGTTTTTAACCAGAAGCTCAGTACTCTGAGACAAAACCCCAAAGCCCCTTGACAATTCTTACAGTATTCAGTTTACTTTATTAGTATCAAGCCCGTCACAAGGATGTAATAAACAAGCCCACAAAATGGACTGTTTGGTGTTTTGTGCAGGCTCAGGGGAGCACCGAGGGTATTGCAAGACCCTGTGCTAAGTTTACTGGGCTGCTGCAAGTGACACAGTAGGAAAAAACAGACCAAATAAATATGCCTGTCAGAACAGTGATCTTTCAAAATGCACACCCAGAGAGATGCTGACCAAGTCTAGACCAGCAGATACACCTTGTTACAGACACTCAGTCTACCACCTAGCCAAATTTTATAACCAACCTCAAAACCCTTTTTAAAATATATCTTGAAGGATAAACATTAGATTAAAAGAACCAAGTAGGAACATCTTTTAAATTCTGAAGAAAATAATTCTATTTTTTTCTGAGCAATCAGTTTTCCTTGAACTCATCTGCAGCCAAGCTTCGTTTCTATGTATGTGATTTGATGAGCTAACATTGTTCCAGGCCTCCAGTTGAAGCAATTAAAAAAGTCCATATTTGCCAAACATTACCACATCGTTACCACAGATACTGTGTATTCTGAGTTAAAGGAAAACAGTGGAAACCTCTAATACCACTGTGGGGTAACTGCTGGCAAATAATAACTTTTTTATATGGTTACCACAGTGACTATTAATAACCGGTGAGGAGGTAAATGGAAAATGATTCACTGCATGGCATATCTGCTTGTCACAAGCCACAACTCACACCTAAGAGTGTAAGGAGATTATTTCAGTGGATGGATCTTGATAGGCTCAAGAACATAAAACCTGAAACGTTTCCTACCATAGATGTGTGGGTGACACATCCAACATGTCAACCTGCAAACACTATAGGTGGTAGCAATTCTCACATGGATCCACCACAAGCCCTCCATATGTACTCTAGGTGGTCCTGCTCTGGCAGGGGGGTTGGACTAGATGATCTTTCGAGGTCCCTGCCAACCCCTATGATTCTATGAAAGGCTGTGCTTTCTTCTCAAAAGCAGTAAAAAGGAAAGGATGGGAGCCAAGAGAAAAGAGTGGTTTAGAAAAACCAAATCCTTCCCAGTAGGACTGAAACAATAGACTGTTTGCCCCAGAGGTGGGGCATGTAGTGCAGAATACTGCTCCAGAAAGACATGAAAGAAGAGGTAGTAACCGAAACTTCAATGCATACCAAAGGACAGAAAAGATCTCACAGAAAGCTTGTGCTCATTCTGAGAAGTACATCAAAGCTAACACATGCAGATGTTTGCAAGATATGGTAATCATCAACGGTTAACATGATTCTGGAAAAAGTCAAGCTGCCCTTTCCCATGTTCCACATTACAGACACAACTGTCAGCGCTCGCAGTAAATCACAACAGCCTGCACTCGATTTTCTGCATTGCTGAACTTCACAGACATGTCTAGCGATAAAAGTGTGTTTTGGAATTAACTAATTGGTTATGAATTTTCTACCAACCAACACACAAAAGGCATAAAAGGCATGGAAGCTTCAATTTACATATCGGCATTTCTTTATCAAAGGCAATGCTATTTAATGCACAAGATTCAATTCTCATAAAAGCACAAGTTCAGTTAGAACAGGAACCAGTGAAGCTCCAATACTACATTTTCAGCTAAAACATTGCTCAAAGCTTTTTCAGTATGTCTACTTAGTAACATGACTCTGGGAGGCACACATGCACAAAAAAAAAAAAAATCAGGAAGAAAGAATTTCCTTGCATTGAGGAATTATGGGTTTGAGTTGCTGCTTAATCTCTGTAAATCTGACGGACATATGGGTGAAATTAGTTGACTGAGGACCTACAGTTAATGCTCATGTGGCCACTCATATTTTCCTATTTCCAAAACAGACTGGTTTTGGTTTAGACATGCACCGAGCAACCAGCACAAACAGGCGAGAGCTGCTCTGAGAGATGGCAGCACTGGTCATCGTGCAAGTTCTGGCCTCGTCAAAACCCACAGAGATTTTGGCAGTGGCCCAGCATATTATTCTGGGAGTCAGAAACCTGTTCCAGCACACAGAGCGAGGCTAGCTTTCGTTAAAACAACAGATCTAACCCTTAGTGTCATTTCACATGGGGCCTTTCTACATCCTCTACTTCTGTGACACAGAAGACAAATTATGCACGAAATGTTGAAGTCTTATGCAGTTCAGTCTGAGTGCATAAAACCTCTGAAGGTAATTCAGCAGGTACTTCTGTGATCAAGATCCACATATGTCTCAGCCAGCACTTATATAAAGAGGAAAGAAACTTTGTATATCAAAACAGAAAGTAGTATATTTAATATATAAATCCATTCATTCATACACCATGCCCACCATAACCTGAGTATTTCAGTTAATGAACCGTGCTTTTACAGACCTGAATTTTACACTTACATCAGCTTTCCCTTAAAAAACCCTCAAATGTAATACACTTAGAAACTGTTATTACTTTGATTTATATTTGAGAGAACAAATGGCATCTGTGGTGTAAACTGTAGGTGCTTCAGACATAACTGTGCAGAGAGCAGAAGCATCGTCTACACCAGAAGACAAGCCTCTGGCAGTATCATGGTAGCATTCCTCACTGACATTTCAACCTCTCATAAAAGTAGCCTCTTGCATCTCTCTCTTTCAAAGTCAGCGTAAGAAAAAGGTTCTGGTAGCTAATATATTTTGGCGACTTGAATTTGGAGGGTCTTATTAGTGAATTATTAAGTTGAGAGTCTCAACTTCAGCACCTTGGCTCACGTGACAATTGTAGGGTTCAAGCCAGAATCATATCCTAAAGGCGGTCCATAAGATATTTAGGGCTTTATATAGGAGCTTATTAAGATGTATTAACCTATATTGGATTAAGCTTATTCACCTATATTGGATGTAAGCAGACATACAGATGCTGCTTACAAGGCCCTGCTGTGCAACTCTATGGCTACTTCACACCCCAGCAAAGGTGAACCAAACTGTGTGTGTCAGCTTTCAAGAACTGCTGGTCATCATTTCCTATTAACTCTCTTATATATGTATCTTAATCTGCAAATCACAAACTGTCTCCTTAGATTATTAGCTCAAACACATCATATAAGCACACTGTAATAACTGGGATTAAGAGTTAAGTAGGTAAACATGCATACATACATGGATACTATAACTCCCAGAAAAGCATATGGAACATATGTGTAAGTCAGTAAGCATCACAGGATTAAAATATTTACATAGCTATATACAGGTATCCTGAATTGAGCACCTAGATACAATCATCCTGTCGTAATAATGAAAGATTGGGGTATTTGCATGCAGTGGCTGAAATGCTGTACAACTGCAAAACTCTGGTATGAACAGTGGAAGATTCAGACTGGCTTCTGATTGTGTGTATGTAAACATTTATTGGGCAGCAAATATGTCAATTTTGAACCAATCACGGTAACAGGATGCAAATCACAGTTTCTTTGCATCAGTAAGATATGCAGTGAAGGCAAGCTTGTATGTATTCGTATCTTTTTTTATTTTAGGATGGTGCAGTTGGCAGCTGTTATCAGCAATATTTTTTTCAGTTGGGCAATTATGAACCAGAAATAAATTGGAAGCCAAAATACTGTAAGGCAAATAATTCTGCTTCTTCATCATACTGTAAAGCCAGTAAAATATAAAACCCATAATGGAGCATCCAGTCCAAAGTACCCTGACATTAAAGACCATTGATAGATATAGAGAAAGTGTCAAAAAGAGGTCAGTTAAAATTTAATGTTGGCAGAAATGATTGTCTGCAAAAGTATGAATAATCTTCTAATGATGCTTTAAAAGCTTAGCTCTGTCTTAACACTTTCCATTTATTTAGTCCTGAGAAATTACTTAGAAGCCACGAAGCAATTTTAAGAAAACATTTGTAAACAACTATTTTTTCTTGACATACTATTTGGCTACAATTACAGATATTATGCCAAGATAATATATGTAATTCAATGAATCCAGACAATATTGAATCAAATCATCTAGTATTATTCTCCTTGAAACTGAACACTGAAGCCATGTGAACTTTCAATGTCATTTGGCACTTCAGAAAAAAACTTCATAAAAATACAACCAGGCCTGAAAAACCTATAATGAATTTCCGAGTAACCTCCTGATCTTTTATAGAAGGATCTAACAAACTAGATCTTCAAGAGCACTGTATAAGCTATAAATGTTTTTCATTAACATTGTTAAAGGCATGCTTATATAAAAGTCTTATTTAAATTCCTGCACATTTCTGTCATTTTAAAAGTTCTGCATTTTGTAAAAGGAGATGATGTGCCTTAACCTAAGTTCTGCCCAAAATTACTCCATACATAACATCTATTCATAGTTTCAGGCTTTAAAAAAGGATTAAATATGATTTTAGGAGATGACTAAAAAGAGGTATGAGTTATAAAGTCATGACCAGTTCTGATTTCTAGAGTTCATTTTCTGTTGCTCATTCACATGCTTTGATTTTGCCTTTCCGAAAACGCTCACCTTTGTTCCCAAAGAATTACAGCATAAAGATCTAGTAATTTTTCATCAAGTGCTGACTGAAACCAGGAGTTGTAACAGCTGAGGCAAGACAAATGATACTCTTGATCAAGTGAACAGAATTGGAAAGAAGCAAATCAACTATTTAATTTTCTTTGCTTTCCCATCAACAGCCAGCTAACCAGATGTGATAGTACTTAGGACTGCAGTAGTCGCTATGGTCAACAAAGGATTTGTCTTCCGCTGGGTGGTTCCTCTGACTGCCACAGTAAGTGATCAAATGTGCTTCAGCACTGAGAAAATGCATAATGAGCTCATCTCCTTTAAGTATTTTGATAGACTAAGGCCAAAGTGTTTGCAGAAGCAAACTTCAAAGCATGCTAGGAAAAAATGCTAGTGCTATTTTGAGTAACATGCCATCAGTAAAGATTAATCTCACAAGCTTGCTTTATCTGTTGCAGTGACTGCCATAATTGACAAGAAATTCAGTAACTGTTCCCAGGTTGGATGAGTTTCTTACCGGTGTGAAAAATGCATATGTTTTGTTAATCTATATTTAGCCTTAAGTAAACTTAATACTTTTCCATCTTCGTTAGTTCTTAATGAAATTTTTGTTCCTCTCTTACTCACACCTCTTCAGGTAACACTTTATACTGCGTATTAGGTAGCAAGTTGCCCTTATCCAGCCACCATGTGGTCTTTCCCTCTTTGTGTTCTTATGCCTACACTGTATTTTCTCCTACCATGCAAAAACAATGACATTATACTAAACCACCCTACTTAAAATTATTCAAAGGAACACACTTCTCCAAAAAATCAATCCTGGATCAAATTTTATGTGTTTCTTTTATTTAAAAAACAGCAACAACTGCAGTCCTTATTCTCTTGAGTGCATTATTAACTATACGTCTAAAGCATGTTCATAGTCTGTGCTTGCTCTTGGGTGATTCTAAGGTTTATATGAATGAGTAAACAGTAATGTGATCATTTACAAGTAAAAGAATATTCTCCCTGTCTTGGCAACTGAGCATAACAGAAGGAAAAACCAGTCAGCTTTTACCTGGGTTTGTGTTTAGAAAAGTCAGCTCAGGGGGCAAGAGCTATCACTCAGGAACAGCTAGAATGTGGAAAAAAAGGTAAGAGACTCAAATGCCATGAGATGTATTGCCTAACCATTTTTTATTGCCTTTGTTTTTTTTGGAGGTTCCATAATTTTTTTTTCTTTGCTCTGATAATCTCAGCAATGACTTAGAAACCATCGTAGCAGCATCTACGGGCATAAGAGATCAAAGAGCTGAGATGACCACATAAGAGTGAGGAAGCAGCAAGAGGAACTCGAATGTTGGTCATCACCTGCAAAAATCAATTCCCATGGCTCAGAAATTTTTGTCACCTATGGAAAGCAAAGGACTGAAAACTGCTCAGATTATGATGTCCGGGTGCAGATAGTGCTTCCTCTAGGAAGCAACTCTCCTGCAGAGACACAAGCAACATCTTACTGAAGGTTACTGTTTCCTGATTCTTCGTTTCCTATTCAGAAGGGTCGTTAATAGTTATTTTTATGTAACAACAGGTAATTCTTTCATGCTACAGCTTGTGATGCATATTAATCAAGATTCTTGCCAAATTAAATTAGTATTTTCAACGTCTGAAAAGCAGCTAAACTTCTAATGACATTTTTGCTCTCTTCATCAACCTATTTTTGGAGCAAACTAATGTACTCAGGCCTGAAGTAAGGACTCTTTAGCCTCAGGAATGGAAAACAGCCACAAGCCAAAATGTATTCACAGGAGAGTTACAGGGCAATAAGGTTGTCATCTATGCACAAAAATACTTTCAAAGACGTAAACATGATGTTAAAATCTCCTCCACTCCCCCCTGCATGTTAAAGTCACACACAGGGCTTTGTGCTTGCAATTATGAGCAGGAAAAAAGGAAACAAGTATACTTCTATGATTATTCCTGCTACAGTAGCAATAGACAGTCCAGAAACAGGGATTCATGTTAACATCATATTCTTAACAACCTTGGTTTTCTTTATTACTGCTAGTATCAGAAATTATAATTGTAAAAAACATATTCTAATAGTATAACTGAAACCAGAGCTGCCTGATAACACTAGGTACCAACTGTGTCACCTGTACCTGAAATCTACCTGGACTTCTATACTGTACAAATGAAATAAATAAATAAATAAGCAGTCATAATATACTGGAGTGTTTTGAAGTCAAGCAACTAGAGTTAGGTTATCCATAAAAATAAAACATTTCAACACAAATGGTCTGTATTTGGTACACCTGCAAACAATTGAAAATCAGTTCTTAAATCAGTAATAACTATTTTAAAATGCTAGCTGAACTATCTTCTCACATCATTTACTACATAATAGCTACAGTCATAGTACATATGACTTACGATGTCTCTCAAAGTACCCAATGCCAAGTAAATTCAATGCTAAAGGAACATTAATGTTTCACTTAGTATTTGTTTGCCTTAAGTAAAAGCAGGACTTCCCAGCATCTGGAATACTGGACAAAATCATTTAGCAAAGTTTTTGGTTTTTCTCCAGCTTTGTACTGCATAAAACCAGTTAATCAGCCTCAATTATTTTCCTTCTTATAACCCAAAGCCTAATTTGCATAGATGTCTCATACAGTCATAGAAGAGAAAAGCATTTTTATAAAATTAGAAAATTACTGTAGAGCCACAAAGCTTGTTTCTGCTGCAAATATGCTTTTTTTTTTTTTTAAGTTGATAATATTTTGGGTGGAAAACATTCCTTTAACTGAATATTTATTCCAGGCTAGAAACATTATTATGCACTAGTTAATCTAGTGCTGAAAAGTTTTAAGTAAAACAGTCTTTTGAAATTGCCTATGTGGCAATTTCTTTTCTTTTACTACAGCAAATTAAGCAATCAACATTCAAGACAGATTAAAATCTAAGATGTACACCACTGTCCAAAAAAATCCTCTGGGTCAAATAGATACAACATCCAGCTAGGATTGCCAGCTGGACAAAGTATCAAAGTGTTCACAGTGATTTTAGGATATCTGCTTAGTAGGACTCGGGCAAAAATCAAGCCAGCTCTGCTTCTAGAGTCCAAGCAAGGTTTCCAGCAAGAGAAAACCAGCAGACCTTTATTCTTTTTAATAATCTGAAACTTCTTCCTTTGGCAGTCAGAATAACTAGCATGTGTTAAAAATCTAGAATCTCTTTTCCTTGAAGAACTAGCCTATAAGTCACTTTCTATCTACTGTACATATTTATTTTCCTCAACATACGTTCATACATCCTGCAAACATTCACTCAGCTATATTTGAATCACCTCCACATCAGTATATTTAATAGCTACACTATTATGGTCTCAAATCTCAAATGCTCATTCCCCAGACAACCCATAGGCATCTTGGTTTAACAAGCAATCACATCTTTATACTCCGTTCTGCTGGTAATAGAGACTCAATCTCTACTTCCAGATTAATACAAGGATGGAAGACCATTTCTAGGTAAAAAGTGAGTATGACATGTTCTCTTACCCATCACCCTATCAAGCAGCACAATTCCTATTTTGCACAGCTTTTCCAAGTCACCATCACCTGAAAAAGCTGGCAGCACTGTGCAGCTGACTTGCTGCATCTACATGCTGCTGTGCATTCCCCTTCTGCATTTAACAGAGCAATTTTTTTGCAGAGGCTTTTCAGAGGGGGAAGTGTTACACATCTCTGTGTGTTTGGTGTCAGTCACCGAACTGGGGTGAAGGACTGGTACAGACAGCAAGGCTGAACTCCGTTTTTTCCATTATTTTTTTTTCTGTGGTAGACTGCTAAACAAGCTACAATATTCAAAAAAAAATGTTTTCATCCACTGCATATCTCATGATGATATTAGTATGTTATCAACTCTCTCAAATCTCTCCATGTTACAATCATTCTAAGCACGGTTGTGAACAAGAGCTTTTTTTGTAATCATGATAAAGTTTTTCTGAAATTACTTCAAGCAGTTTCACGAACATCAGCTTCTACAGCTTGAGTGAGAGTTGTTATCTTAAAGGCAAAAAAGAACCTAAATACAGAGCAGGATTACCTTCCCTTAGACGCTCAACCACAAAAGTGAATCCAGTAGTTCGTGGATGTAAAACGTATTCGTATTTCTGAAGTCCGTTCTTTTCAGCAAATTCATTACTGCGGGCTTTGGTATTGGCTGAAGGAGAGAATAAAAAGCACCATTTCCTATTAGTGCATAGGTAAAACAGAATTCTTATACGACAGGAACAGTACAACAGCAGCTCACACACAGGACAAACGTGCCACAGCTTTTCAGGTGGGGGCAGACGGCAAGTGCGCTTTCTGTTGGCGACAGTATGGTATGAGGAAGAGCCATGTGGATTGCAAGAAAACCCTTTTTACCCTCTCATTTCAGTTTAGAAAATAATCAGCAAATCCTTCGTGTTTGTCAAATGCAACCTAAATCTATAAATTAAAATACGTTAATATTTCTCTTTACACTTCAATACCCACTTTATAGTAAAATGCATGAGTTGGCTCAATTTTTTAAACTTTTAAACTCAAAAGGCACAAGGTACAGTCATGTAGGTTTGGTATTATGTACAGAAGCACCTTTGCATCAATGTTTAACCACATCCAAACTTATTTCAGAAAGAAAACCTTAAAGGGAGGAAAACAATCTAATAGAGTCAAATGGTATTTTATGTCTTTATACGTCAACCTACACTGCAGATATATATCCTGGTTTAATTTTTTGACCAACTGCCTGAGTGTCATTGCACATGCTTGCTACTATGTACTGTACATGAAGTACATGCAAGGCACCTGGAAAGCAACGTGGCTAAACCCCTTGACAAATGGGTTTCCAACCTCTGGCAAAAGGAAGTCTCCCACTAGAAAACTGAACAAAGGCTTTTCAGATAGCTGCTAAGAGCCCACTAAGCAAGGAAGACATGGACACTAAAGTAAAAACTTCTTAAGTCAGGTGGAGAGGATGCAGTTTGTTCTCCAGTGATGTGCAGAGGAAGCTCTTCCAAGCAGACTCTCAGTTAACAGCCAAATGGACTTTGCTGGCTACAATGACTCCTTCACTGTGGATACTGCTGTGCCTCCCCTGGGGCCAAGAGGCAATGGACACATGCAACATTCCCATGGCAACATGAAAAAAAAATTCTCTTTGCTCAACTAACTTATTAAAAACCTCATTTATGCAGTTTTACAGGTGTTTTAAAAGACAAACTCCCAGCAACATATGTATGGAAAAAAGTCATTGGCTAAGCAACAGCTATACTTTTTCAAGCAGAAACAGCTCTTTAAGTGTCCACAGTTAGCTTTAACAGAGATGGGAGATAAAGTAATTAAAAAAAATACTGCTCTTTAATAATCTAACAGAATTGACACTTATAGTTAAGTCCTTTCCCTTATAATGAACAATAAATGAACAATAGCACAAGTGGACAAATCAACAGTAGTATGAGATGTCCTTCAATTTGCGGTAATGCAACTTTCCTGAACTTTTTTTTCCTGAA
The DNA here is from genome assembly GCF_000691845.1 of Merops nubicus. Lineage (NCBI taxonomy): Eukaryota > Metazoa > Chordata > Aves > Coraciiformes > Meropidae > Merops > Merops nubicus. Next base: position 24,205 of record NW_008605882.1, read on the forward strand.
TTACAGGAGCTCTTTGTTTATCCAAGAATGTGGGTTTTCCTCCTAAAGGACTATCTAGCTTTGAATAAATGCTATAGTATGACAGTATACTGAGTATTTTTTTGCTGTGACCTACTGTTTTCCGTGTATTAGAGTATCACTTTTCATACATTCAATCCTTAAGATTCAATGTACAGATTTCCTAACCATGTCGTTTGGAAAGAAATCTGTTGCACGGCAGCCAAGCCAGTGATTCAGCAGAGAGAACCCAAAGATTTCATTCTTGCCAAATTGTCAAAATGTACAAATACCTGAAAATGACAGATCTTCAAAACGCATTGCGAAAATTACAGAATGTGTGAAATACTAAAATTACACTTACCTATGCAACTTAAATTTATCTTTCCTTAGACATACACATTATATCTTTAACCACATGATCAGAGTCTCTATTTTAGTCTCCTCAACTACTACACTATCCAATGTTGAAAACAGACTGTTCTGAATCAGTGAAGGGAAGTTGCCTGTAGGACACTCAACCTCTTTTTGCAACAGCAGAATTTGCAGAGTCATGAGCAAGACTTGGAATGGCAGAAAAGGCAAGAGTTGTCCAGTAATTGTTAAAGGCTCCTCTGAAAAGCCATATTCTACCTCTTAGACATAACTGGATTGCACTATTAGCTCAACAACTTCAACTCTTTATTTTCTAAGAAATTACACTGATCACCAAGAGCGTTCCTATAATAAGCACACAAGTCAAGAGCTCTTTTCCAGATTCCGTGGCAATTCAAGTGAAATGTTTTAAATTTATCTCAAAGTTTTTAAGCTAATATATTGTTTCTTTCAAAGGACGAAACACGTATCATCTTCATTTTCTGCATATCTAAGTTTGGGTTACACTGTGGAACATTTGCAAATCAAGTCAATCAGACTTGTTAAAATTAAGCCCAAATCTCAAGTATCTTAAACTGCACACAGTTAACGAGCACTCAGAAAAATCCTCTCCATGCTTGATCGCTAGCACTTTGTTTCAGAGGGAGCATGAAAATGAACGCCTGAGTGTTCACAAAACACTCCTACTTGCACCACAAGAAAACCAAAGAGAAATGGGCAGTTTCATTTTCTGAGCAAGACCTAACTGATGCTGCAAAAAAGATTTGGGGCCTCCACTGCCCATTGCCTTGAAGTAATCATCTTCAAACCTCCTCTTAATGTACCTCCCTGCACTTGGAAAGAACTCACTGTAAACATCTGCAAATCATCTTCCAAATTTCCCTTTACTACAATGTCTTTCTAAAAACATGTGAACAGCTGGACACTGGCACACCGGCCAACACTATTCAGCTATTTCCTGATATTTCTATCCCTGTCCTGCCTCTGGACCGTAAGTTTTATTTAACAGAGCTTGTTCCCTTCCCTTTTTGCATGACCCTAGTGTAACAGGATTTTAAAACTAGAGTAGCGCTCCCAGATAGCACAATGATCATTGTCATCTGGAAAAATCATCTCCTTCTTCCCTTCCTAACAGCTATCAAGCCATAGGTCTTTGTGCATGAAACTATTTCTTACAGCAGCTCAGGAAGGTCAAAGGGGTATAATGCTAGCCTGAAAGCAAGGGTAGGATATGCCTCCATTCTACCAAAAAGTAAGAATAATGTCACTCCTTCCCCTACTGCCACTTACAGCATTTGAAGAAAACAGTTTGACTTTCCTGTTGCTTATGACCAAATGCCCTGACTGCCATCTTATCCAATGCAAGCACTTTGGTGGCTACTGCTGTTTGGGATCCCTGTGTGAGACATCTGTGCCTAAACCTTCTGGGGGAAACTCACAGAAAGTCTTCTGCTCAGAACTGCATTCAACAAAAGGGCAGAAAGTGGGATGTTTCCCACTATATGAAACCTACAGGGCAGAAAACTGATCCAGGAAATTAGAAACCCATTTTTATATCTTCTGCAACCTCAGGGAATTCACAGAACAAACACCTCTTTAATATCCCTTAATCATTAGACCAGGCTACACTGTCAGCAGTGCAAAACTTAGGCAGATGCCTCATCATTCTGCAGAGCAGATTATAACATTCTTAGGTGAAAAAATAAAAACAAGTGAAAGATGTCTTTGAAAGCCTGATAGCAAAAACACTTCCTTAAATAGAGGAAACATATGTTTGCTGCTTTGCTTCCAACTAACTGACACAAAATGCATAAAGCAGCTCTTGAAATGGGCTAGAAATGAACTCGGGTTTGGGTCTCCTCAATCCAAAAAGATTGCTCACATCATTTGGCTACAAGTAATGCCCTCTCTTGCTTACTCTCCCTGAAAAATATGAGTAAATGCTGCTTTCTAGAAACAAGTAGTTTCTTTCTTGCACTGTATTTAAGCTGAAGTAAATCTACACCCAGAGTTTTGCTCATCATTTCAGTTAGGTATATTTTGCATTTTAACTCCTTGGGTTTATTCGCTCCTATGATAAAAAAGAGTAGAATTATCTATTTTTATGGAAAGCAGCCAGTTTATTAATAGAGGGTAGTGTGGGACCTTTCCTGATCCAGAAATGCTTTCTGCTATTTCTCCTGTGGTCTCACACTGATTTGCCTCTCCTCCCCAATCTCCTTCAGCTAATCCATGCTGCCTTGTCAAAGGGTATGTTCTTTGGGGTGGTGACAGGTACAAGAAATCAAATTTATTTATGTCTTTAGACACTACTGCAGAGCAATTGTCAGTCTCCACAAAGGAATAAGAATTTAAGGGTTCTGTCCATAGCTTCTTACTTTTTTTTTTTTTTTTAATTTTTGCTCCTGTACTGGCTTTGGTACATAATTTGACAATTTTTCCCCATTTATCTCAAACTTAGGTGGGCAAATCCCTTTTTTAAACTACTGGAAATGCCCAGAAAGTCAGCACTGTCTAGAAGCATCATACTTCAGAACTAAAAGTAATCATCAAGTAATCAAAATGCAAACACGTTTTCTTGATTTTTGAGTTAAGAGATTTTTTAAGAAGTTAAATTGCTTTTGTTCTTGAAAACCAGAGCATAAAGTGAATAATTTTTTTTTTTTAAAAAAGCTATATTTTTAATTTTTGTCAGCTAGCTTTGAATTACAACAAAAATCTCTAGAATTTGGCTTTGATGAAAGCCATAACAAGATGCAATCATACAAGTCTGAAGAGTATTTGGAACTAAAACTCCAAGACCTGCAACCAAAAAAAAAAACAAAAAACAAAAAAAAAAAAAAAAAAAAAAAATCTAAGTTTTGTGCTCCCCATGAAACATGAATGCAGTATTTGCTCCTCTCAAGCAAGCAATCTCACCTGCTTTTACAGATTCAACATTGTCCAGGCTGATGCGTTTTGCTGGACATCACCCAAAAGGATTACAGCTTCCCTCACCATTCTACTGCAAAGTTGATTTTGACAACACAACTATTTCTGATCAATTCTCAGCTTTTTGTGTTTTTTGCTAATACTACTGTACTGAAATTTGATATTAAGCACTACCTTTTCCCTTAATCTGACTTCTGATTAAAGCATGCATGTACTCCTATGTCTTAAAGTACCCTCAAATAATATTGGTGCCAGACTCAAAAAAAATCCCTTGGAAAAAAACAAATAAAATTCTATCTATTAGAGGCTTGCTCAGAAAGCATAAAAGCTATACTGGCACACAGATAATATTTTAAGAAAAAGTTAAGCAATTGTTTTTGTTTGTGCTACTTTCAAACTATTACATGTTAAATCAACCTCTACTAGTGCTTTTGAACAGTATTTTTTGCATTACCAAATACATTACATTTACTAGAGAAAAACTCAACTGCAGTTAGTTGTTACCTTCTAGACTGAATATTGTATGTGATCCATACATCAACAATATTCCTCCAAAACCTGGGCTCTAGCAAGCTTTCCTGCTTGTTTTTTTGCTGTTCCTCAAGGAAAAAAGGTCTGTGCAATCACACTCTGTCCACCTGTTCCCCTTAACTTTTGAACCTATTGCCACCTGCAAACAAAGTTTGATGGAGACAAGAGATTCAAAGATAATTAAGTCCCACAGGAGTTTTAGAAAACGAGTAGCTGAGTAAAGGTGAGCCTCCAAGAGTAGAGAACATAACAGGAAAAGCCAGGGTAGGCTCCATGGGCACTTGGTCTGCCAGGACTTTGAGCACAGCATGCAGTGGTCTGTCGGTCAATGCCAGTATTGGTGAGGATGAGCCACAGCACAACACCTCTTGCTGAGACAGCAGCAAGAGATTTGAGAAGGATATGTCACACAGAAGGAAACAGAAGGAAAAAGGAGAAGTTAGAGTGAAGAAGAGACCATGTATATGTGTGCAGACACAAATCCATAGAAAACGAGGCTTTTACAGGTGCAGAGCAATACAGCAACTTTTTTTTTTTTGTCATTGCTTTCTGAAGAATTACTACAAAGAGTTTTACAAGAAACACCAAGAAAACAAAAAAAAAAAAAAGGACCAAGCAAAATGTTGGCTTGTAATACAGCTTTCCAGAAGCACTAGACTTGTGGTTGCTTTGTTTTCTTCAACGCTTCAGAAAGTCTAGCTATATGTTTATCTGCTGAGGGCTTCTTCTTAAGCAATTACAATAAAATACCTTTGATGCACTTAGCTTTAACCTTGAAGTGCTCCAGAGTGAAAGGATGACCAACCTATCAGAAATAAGTATATAATTATTACCTCAGACCCTGTACATCCATCCAGTCTGCAAATACATTGTTCAGGGTTCATGACATTACTATTTCTAAAATTTATGTAGCATCTTCCCCTGCAACATAATTCACCAACTTGAAGTGAGGCAGTGGCCCAAATATAAATACAATCATACTTTATACTTCTTTGGAATCTTTCATTCTCAAATATCTGAAAACATTACCCAATTTCTTATGGAGAGTAAATCTATCATTGTCACGTGGCCACTGAAAGGATAAAAAAAAAAAAATGATAGTACCACAGAGCTGCACAGCAATTCTGCTTTTCAGTGAAGTATATGTAGAATGTTATTCTTCATTTTAAGCACCAGAAGTATTTTCTTTTCAGAAGAAATTAGTAGGTTTGGAATTTGGTCAGAAAACAAAAGCCATTGCCTCTACTTTTGCAAAACATTCCTTAAGATACTGAACAATGATTCAGAACAAAAACGCAGTTTATTTCTTAATTCTACAAAGATGGAACCAGAGGTTGCAATAGGTCCTAATAGGTCAATAACATAGGTTTTCTTAAAATATTTTTCTCAAGATGTTACACAGAACACATTATTATGTTCTATCATTCTTTTATGACATGAACTTATTGCTTGGTCGGGATCAGCTTGTCAAGGGATTTTGCCCTGTCTCCTATAACATTCAAAATGTAATGTTTCCTGTGAAGACAGAGAGCTATTTACTCTCACAGAAGCCGCCCCAGGGTTTTCCCTGTCTTGATACAGCTCATTATGCACAAATATCACACTAAGGTGACATCCATTACTGATGGCAAGTTGCAAGTGCTAAACACTGGACAGTTTACCATGTCAGAAGCCAGCATGGTGGCCCAAAAGCAGTGCCCTGTCATCTTCCCTCCCCATCTCTCTGTCCTCCCCACCACACGGCTTCCTCCCTGGGCTGCTCAACAAACCAGGGGGCAATGATCACCACCCATCTGTGGTGACTTCAGAAGAACAACACGGTGCAGACAGTAGTTTGACACTGCAGAGGTAGAGTGTTACACACATTCCGATTCTCCTTCCTCAAACAACAAAAATACCTCAAAAAAAAAAAAGCTGTTAAAAATCTCTGTTCAAAAAACCAAATAGAGAATTGTTAATGCTGGAGCCTGGAGCTTGATATGG
>NW_008605883.1:0-1025 GCF_000691845.1 Merops nubicus
GGTCTCTCACCCTCCGGTGCCCGGGCTCTCCGCCCGCCGCGACCCCGGCCCCGCCGGCACGGCGAGGAGGAACCCTTTGCTCTTTAATCTCTTTTCTTTTGTTGAGCAGGAGGCTCCATCGTCGAGTCGTCCGCCTCCAGCAGCCTTCGCTGTCTCTCTTCCATAGTGGACAGTATTTCCTCCGACGAGCCCAAACTGACCAGCGTGGAGGAAGTGGTGGAGAAATAAATCCGTTTAGTCTGGTAGTACTTTTAACGGAGATGGAGCCCCCACCCCCTTCCCTCTAAACTAAATAATGAAGCAGATTAACACAGTGGAAAGCCCGGGCAGGGGCCTTGTTAAGGTCGAGTCAGAGTGTACCTAACCCAGAGAAAATGGCTCTCACTGGCTCGAGCCAAACAGACTTACTCCCTTTTTCTTTCCTTTTTTTTTTTTTTCCTTCCCTGAGTTTTGTTGTCTTTAAATTATGCTGCCTAGACCACCTCTCTTTTTTGTTGTTGTGTTGTTTTGTTTTGTTTTGTTTTGTTTTGTTTTTTTAATTTAATATACTGTCCTGTGTACTGGTGATCCGCTTTGTCTGAGACTCACCGGAAAGTTCATTCCTGTCTGAGTGAAGTCGTTGGTTGCATTTCGTGTTAGTCATATTTAAAGCGTTCCCGCCTCATTTCCTTCCTGTAAATAATTTTAGTACTGTCTTTTCTTTTGTAAGCATAACAAGTATATATTTAAATGGTGGAATGTGATATTGTATATAAGAGCAGACGGACTTTTTGGATTGTAAAATAAAGCTCTTTATGTTACAGTGTTTCCCCTTCCCTCCTCCCGTAATTAAATAATAAGCCGGAGTTAAAACCCTCCACTGACTTCAGCGACTTCAGCGACATCAGGCCCTGAAGAGTCAGACGTACGTAGCCGAGACACGACCCGTGTGACCGGAGGCAGCACTCAGGACAGATTTTTCCTTCGTTTTCTCCTCTAAGGAGCGCCTCTGCTTCGCGCGGGCCGTGCTGGCGGTGCTGACTCCC
>NW_008605884.1:0-2238 GCF_000691845.1 Merops nubicus
CCCTGAGGAACTCCACTGGTCACTGGTGCAACACTTCCCCCTCCCCCCCAAGCCCTTGGTAGACCCAGGTGTGGTCCTACAGTGATAGAGCACCTTTCATTGCAAAGGTCCCAGCCTCAAGCACCAGAACTGTTTGCTGAAGCTGGCAGATAGTCAGGACAGTGGGTTTAAGATGCAGATTTGGGAAAAAAAGAAAAAAAGTAAGTTTTCTAATAAATTCAGGTAATTAGGACTTTTTTTTCCTAACATCAGAACAGTATATCAAACACAAAGCTCCCCACTAGTTTCTCTTGCCCCTGCACAGCCTCACCCCTTCCCTGAATGTCTGCACCTGCTTCCAGCTGGTGTGTGGCCTTACATCCAACAGCTTGGCTAGCAGATGTGCAAGCCTGTGTCACCAGAGGCCCAGTGCCAGGCAGCAAGGGGTGCTAGAGCCAGGAGCAGCCCTGCACGTCCTCTGGGTGGTAGGAGAAGCAGGCTAAAGTATATGAGGGATTAGACCAAGTCCCTGGAAATCTCAGACAAGAACATGTACAATGCTGATGATGCAGGAATTTGACATGTCCAAACTGTAGGCAAGATTTGAAGAAATACTGAGGTGGGGACTGGTAATATTAAAAATCTGGAGGTGTCTCTTTAGGGACAGTGTTTGTCTGCAGCCTCACCAGAAGGTATCTTGGTACCTCACCTCACAGCAAGGCACCAAACTGCTGCTGCAGCCACTTGCATTTGATGTAGAAATGGCAGGGGGTAAAAATGGTTTGGTGACAACTTGAACTCAAAATGACAGCATGACAGACAACAGCCAGGATTTAAAGAGAGATAACCTGTAGTTAAGATCAACAATGCACCTCAAAACATCACTCTCTTGCATTAGTGAATTTTGTATCATTCACTGAGCTAAAAAAATGAGAGGTGTGGTGGCCTGTGGAGTGAATGTGAGATCCCACAGTGCCTGCAACCACGGAAACAAACACAATCTCTACCAGTGCAAGCAGGAAAATGTCAGAAAACAAGAAGTAGAGGGCAATTCTGGAAATTGTACTAGTGAGACATTTTTACCAGATATCGTTTCACTTCTCGAATTTTGAGGTTAAAATAAATGTAGGCAAGTTAGAAAGCATTAGGAACCACAGGAAAAAACAAGAGACACAGAAAACCCATTTTCTTATTGTAAAAGACTGAAAATCTTGAGATGGAGCAGAGTAACACTGATTTTACCTAAGAGCCCTCATGCAGAAGAGTCTTCTGAGACTGGAGATCAGTAATCTGAGCTGCACGCCACAGCCAGTGGTGCTGGGTGAAGGCACAAAGGCTGGCATGCTGTGGAGATGGGATCAAACAGACGACCAAGTGGAGAGGGCAGGTGCCTGTGGCAGGGAGCGGAACAACTGTACCCACAGAGAGCTGAAGAGTGGGGTTTGGCTTACCAATAGCACCATGCCAGTCAGCTCATTTTCTGCTTTGTATTTTTAGGTAAGAAGAAAAGCTACAGCAGGAAATTCTGCTTCAGACGTGCCCACTCAGCGCCACCATGTCTGCAAAGGGTGAAGGTGGTGCTGAAGGTCGTGCAGATTCCTACATCTCATGCCACATAGACTCAGAGTTTCGCTACGACCTCTTCACCGTCTTCTACAGCATCATTTTCATTCTGGGCTTTGCTGCCAACTGCTACGTGCTCTGGATTTTCAGCCGTATTTACCCCACCAAGAAGCTCAATGAAATCAAGGTGTTCATGGTGAATCTGACAGTAGCTGACCTGCTCTTCTTGGTTACGATGCCAATGTGGATTATCTACTACCACCACCGTGGAGACTGGATCATGCCCGAGTTCCTCTGTAACGTGGCTGGCTGTTTATTTTTTGTTAACACCTACACTTCTGTCGCCTTTCTCATGGTCATCACATACAACCGTTACCAAGCTGTGACTAATCCCATTAAAGCTGCTCAGTTTACCACCCAGAGAAGGGGCATCTACCTATCGGCAGCTATCTGGATCATAATAGTGGGCAGCTCCCTGTATTACCTTTTTGATAATAATACTAATCAGGAGGAGATCGACTCGAGGAACTTCACACGGTGCTTCGAGCGCTACGACTCCTCCAGCGGCGTTTCGGCGGTGCTCGCCATCCACCTCATCATCTGCATCCTCTTCTACATCATTTTCCTTTTCATACTGGGCTGGAACGTCGTCATCATCAGGACCCTGTTCTCCAAATCGGCGCAGCCCCGGAAGCG
>NW_008605884.1:2269-5290 GCF_000691845.1 Merops nubicus
CCACGTCAAGCAGCGGGCGCTCTGGATGGTGTGCACGGTGCTGGCTGTCTTCATCATCAGCTTCGTGCCCCACCACCTCGTGCACCTGCCCTGGACCCTGACAGTCCTGGAGCAGTGGAAGGCAGAGGACTGTCAGCTGCGCCAGCAGCTCAACGATGCTCACCAGGTGACTCTGTGCCTCTTGAGTACCAACTGTGTGTTGGACCCTATCATCTACTGCTTCCTCACCAAGAAGTTCCAGAAGCACCTTTCAGAGAAACTGAGGAGTATGAAAGGGAGTCGCAAGTGCTCCAGGCAAACCACGGACACGGTGATCGAGGGCACCATTCACCAAGAGGATGCCATCAGGATCTAGTTGAGCCCTGTTCTGACTGCAGATTCAGATGCACAAATTAGTGACTCATCCTTTCTAAAGAAGAGGCACTGAGGGACAAAAGAGAGGACTGGGATATCACATTTCCTTTTCCCCATTAGATAGAAGAACACATGCTCATTTCTTCTATCACACACAGAACTGGAACCTGTCGTAAACTGGCAGAAAGGCACCAGATGGTCTGGGCTGATGGTCTTATGGGCACTGAGAACAGCTCAGGAGATCTGCTTTTACATGAAAGAAAGGTGTCATCAAGTCTCTGCGGTGAGCAGCCAGAAGCTACGTGCACTGAAAACATCCACTGTGTCAGCCCAGATAGCACTGTCCCTGGCTCTTTGCCTGTCCAGCTCCTGAGAGGAATCCAGCATCAGAGCTGTAAGAGACTTCTAAAGACTTGGAAGCACAGACTGAGTTGCTAGTACCATCAAGTGACTTTTCTGAGCAGCTTGCATGGGTCTGTGAAGAGAGTCTGAGCTGAAGGAGCTCTTGAGTGGCTAGAAGGGATGTAGTCCAAGGAGTTCCACAAACACCATCAAAGAAGAGATCTGCTCCTCTGATCCCTTCTTAGCTACTCGCATGGTCTGCTGGGGTCCACATTGACAGATGTTTGGGAGTAGCTGTTATGAATTTTTGCCTTTGCTTTTGAATCAGCCACATAACTGACTAGTAGGCAAGAAGCGGAAGAGAAACTGGCAGTGCCCCAGCCCCCACCCCCAGATGAGCATTATGCCAGAGGGGACTATTGTCTGCCTTGGCTTCTTGTACGACAGCAGAACTGGCAAACCAGTAGCATCTTGCACTCAGTGTAGTCATTTATGGCTGACTGCACGTGTCTGTGGGAATCCAATCTCCCTTTGGATGCTCTAGATAACAGAAGATTATTGTCAGCACAGCCATTACAGTAAGAAGAAAAAAAAAACAACTTAAAATGCTTCAGTATCTTTGTTCTCACTTGTTTAAATCAGGGTTGTAGCAAGGAACAACACGCGATTCTTTCCCCCAGCCTTTCTGTTTCTGCTAGGAAGAAATGAAGCTGACCAGTTCTTGATACCCTGCCACAAGGGAAGCACAAAGTCAGGTATATCACAGCCACTTTCTGAGTCAGGCAGCGCTGCACGGTGGGGCCACCCCGTGACAGGCAGGGACCTCGGGCACCCTGGCAGGGCTGGAGACGCCTTGCTCAGCGCCGGCTGCAGTCAGGGGCCCAGGGCACGGTGGTTTTCCAGGGGTGCTGAGTTACACTGGTAATCATGAGACACCTCAGGTTCCTTTTCTGACCCAAATTGCTCAATCCTGCACAGGAAACTGGGCAGGGAAGGGAACTTACTTGTTTTCACAATAGTTGTTGGTTCCCTAAACCATATATAGGAGATTCTGGCTGATGACAGAAAAGCGTATCCGAGCTGTGACACCGGTTACGCAAGGACAGCAGCCTCCCCACAGCCACCAGAGAATGTGAAAGAGAAGCTGAAGTCTTTCCAAAGATAGGACCAAAGTTTGTATCAGACTTTCCCTATATTCAGTGGAGATATGGGTCCTTCAGATATATCTCCTGAAGATCCTCAGGCAGCTTTTATGCTAACTTGTGCAAATGAGCAGAAGAACTAAGACATCTCTTTTTCTGTTGCCACCTGCCCAGGCCAGCCATGCATTCCAGGCACGGTGCCAGGCAAAGAAAGGAGGTGATCAGAACCTGAATGCAGTTCCCTCCTGCTCCTGGACTGGACTTTACGGCCACCCATGAAGAAGACCTGCTGGCAGCTCATAGCAGAGTTAAACTCCCTGACTATGTCCCTCAGCCACATTCAAAGCTTTGCCCTGAATCTGCAGTCAACTGAGCCACAGCACTCAGCAAGGGGGCAATTTCTCTAATAAAAAGCCTAAATCCTGCTTGCTGGAGGACTCTGCCTCTGTATTTCTGCCCTCCCTAGATGGCACCTTCTGGCTGAGGAGCTCCAGGAGCTGCAGATGGGGTGAGCTCCCCCCAGGTGAGAAGATGGGGAAGGGTCCCTGTGACACCCCATCTGATAGTGAAGCTCTCTTGAGCCAGAGCCCCAAAAGCACTGAACAGGATTTGACAACTCTTAGAGGAAATGGGCATTTTATGGGTAGATCTGGTGTGATCTACTGATTCCTGGAAAGCTTGCAAAGTTTATTGCTAAGGCTGTAAATAACGTGCTTTACTCCACAGAAACCAGCTGCAAGGCCAGAGAACAAACGTAAACTTGCATCTAAGGAAGAGTAAGTGGAGAAAAAAGCCTGAGGACATTTCAGGGGGCCTATGTTGCAGTAACTGGGTCGGCAGCAATGCCCCTCTCATTGGAAGCGGATCTCAATGGAGCTCTCCCCGGGGCCGCCTCACTCGGCTCTACTCTGCAATAAAACGGACCCTCCGCCGTTCTGTTCAATAAAGATGTGCCCCACTTCTCCCACCTCCTCATCTTTCTGGGCTTACCCTGACGGGCAAGGCCTCGGTACCGCGCTGACACGGCTGGAATTCGCTGTCGTGCCATCTTTTTCCAAATCTCTCTTTGGAGAGGTGAAGTTAAGAGCGGAGCGAGCTCAGAGCTGCGGGAAGGGAAAGGGAAGAGACCATTCCAGAGAGGAGACACCTCGCGAAGGCTCTGCCAGAGCCGGGGCCACCACCG
>NW_008605885.1:0-6783 GCF_000691845.1 Merops nubicus
TAGTCTGATAGTCACCATTCTTTATAGGAAAATATTCTGTGTGCATCAGGCGGAAAATCCCTTTAGTAATTGTACAACTACATGTGATAGATTCTTATCGAAAGACTAGATATGATATTTGATTGAATTAGTCAATAAACAGCAACTCAGCTATCTGTTGTTTGTAACCCCAAGAAACCGTTGTGACTGTTTTCAGGAAATATTTCTTTGAAAATGAGCACCGTTTTGATAAAAACACCCTGTGATTATACTGAAGGGAAAAGTTCAGGTAAGTCTTAATCTGCAAATATTTTCTTTTCAACTGTCTTACAGCTGCTGTTCCTTATTTATCCCCATGATATGTTTCATATGTGTGTGGGGAGAGGAAAGGAGACGTAATTCAGAATAAACTACTATACAATAGTAAATATATTAGAGTTATATAAATATATGTATATGTAAATAAGGTATTTTGAATACCAATCAAATGGGTGTTTGCTAAAGCTAAGTTGAAGATTGGCTCACTGCTGAGAAAGGGAAGTATTGTGACTGTATACTTCAATGTTATCAAGTCAGGTTTTTGAAATCCTTAATTCAATGTGGAAATAACGTGATGAAGGAATTTAGTGAATTTCTACTTATTTTCTAGCACATTATTCTGAACGTATTTCAAGATTACTGCACCCTTTTTTAAACCAGAACTTGGCACTTCTGGTTTCAGTTTTTATTAAAATTGTTTTTAACTTTAGTCCATGAAATAAGAGCATGAACATGTAGTACTACATTTTTAAAGTTTCCTCTGATTATTAATATATCATTCTTTACATAAAAAGAAAAATAAAGTGAACCATTAAGCAATTATGGGTAAGAATGCTAATATTTATTTGCATGAAGGTTGTACTGTTGTCTAAGCTGCTGCTTACTTTGCTGGGTTCCCTGCTATATGTTGGGATTATGCACATGGGATCACATAAGCTTTGAGCCTTTCTTTGCTGTGCTTGGTTATCTGAATCCTTTATATTGTCCCCCACTGGCTAACCTAAAGATGTTGTTTTTGCTTTCCACTACAGACATTTTTCAGAGTTGGTTAATTTGTCCATGTATAATTATTTCTTTTTGATGTAAGTTTGGAATTCTACTTCATTATCCACTGAAGTGTATTAAGTGTAAAATAATTATGTACTGAAATAGAACAGTTCAAAGGTGTTTAAATAGGACAACCTCAGCAGTGTAGCTAAGAAATAAAAATGTGGATTGAATTGAAGGGGGAAGAATTGCTTCATTTAGTTAATTTTATAACATGACAAGTGTCAGGCTGCTAATATATTGTTCTCCTTATTTCCATAGTTTCAGATTTAGATGCTCAAAAACTTTGGTTATCTCATATATTTGCACAGGACATGTTTCAATGCGGATACTGACACTTCGGTCTCTGGCCCTGTGCCAAGCCTGACCCTGTGTCTGTGGTAAATGCTTGAGTCTGTGAGTTGGTGCTGGTTTGTGGAACCAGTGTGGAGATCAGTAGAGGGCTAAACATTGGACGGTGGTGGGAATTTTGTCGTTGTCATCTTGGTGGTGGTTGTTGTTGTTGTTTTGGTTTTTTTTGTTTTTAATCTCACTGCAAAGAGAAGCCTGTTTGATTTCTGAAACAGGTGAAATAAGCATTCAGAAAACACTAGTAATAGGACTATTCTTAATAAATATAGTAATGCATCACAAAGATGCCAAAGTGTTAATTTGACTTAAAGAGCTGTTAAAAAAAAATAGATATTATTTTAAGGGTGAAAATTAAAGGTGGAACAGTATTCAGTTTGTGTGTAGTCTGAGTGGTTGGGAGTTGCAGCGCAGTTAGGTTCTGCAGCGCTAGGAACAGGTTCACACAAGCTCATTCGTTTTATGAACATGAGTATTTGATTTCTCAGGCAGAGATTAGGCTCGCCCGCAACAGTAGCCTCAGAGAGTGTTTCCTTGATCTCTTTGCATCTGGTAAATATTAATGTGGATCAATATAAAGGCTTGTTTACACAGTACATGTGTATTTTTATCGTACCTTTAAAACAAAAGCAGAGGTTACAGCAGCTTCGGTTATCCACAAATTCCTCCAGCACATGCTAGCCTAATGCCTTTCTGTAATGCTTTTTCTTTACTCATTCATCTCTTCCACCTTGCAGGAAAATCTCATGGAGATGCATATGCCAATTTCAGGTGCAAAAATCATATAAAATAGCCGTACAAAGCTTAGACTAAGTCTGCAAAATCATTCTAAAATACCACCTTTGCATTTTAAAATGCTGTCATAAGTATGTGGCTTTTAAGTCTCCTGACATCCCTTATATCTGTTACTAGTGATGCGTTGTCTTCTTTGCAGTATATGTGTACACAGACACACATCTCCCATGTTCACCTTACCTGCCACTCCGGTCAGTCCTAGGGGCACTTTAGCACTCTCAGTACTTGATGGATTCCCAGTGCTCTGATTCCACTGACAAAGGCCATGGCAAATGCTGACTTCTAAGTGTGACCTGTATCTGTGGTCCTTTTAATAGTAGGACTATATAGATTCAATTACTGACTGTTTGGGACTATAATACTAGTTATTTAGGAAAGTGTTCAGTGCTGCTTGGACATAAAAGATGCATACTATCCCATTTGCAGTCCTAAATTCCAAGTTCAGTTAAGTGCACAGCTTATTTAAATATATATTTTTTGGAAGAAGTTAGACTTTAAACCTATACTTAAAGTAAATTTCTGAATACTTCAACGGATTGAGCGCCATATGATGTTTGTAGCAATCAGTGGTAATTCTGTCGAAGCATTTTCCTTAATCTGTGTAAATAAGGGTGACTGTTTCGTTATGGTACTTAAGCACTGGCAAACTTCATGTGAGATATGCTTTTTAAGGTGTGTTTTGTGACCCATTCACTCTATCTTAATATGAAGGCCCATTTTGTACATATAAGTATTGAAAGTAGTGTAATTTGTTTGTGGTAAATTATCAACAAATGTTATTGTTGTTCAGAGTACTGGGGAGCAGAAACACTTGCACGTTTAAGCCCCCATCCCACCTTCTTCTACCTTCACTGCAGTGTTGAGCTGTTGGATTCTGTAGCCAGTACAACTAAGGATTGCTATTTATAAACCAGCATTCCTTCAAAGTATTCCATAGTTCATATTTACAGTCCTTGCTACAGTTACAGATTAAAGGCAAGTTCCCCCTCCCCTCTCACAGATTCCTGAAATTGTAATTTAAGCTTGTAATTTGAAATGGAAACAAGTCAGATGGGTTTTATACCTAGGGGAATGATTTAGGGGAGGTAGTGAATGGTAATGAGCTGATAGCTCCACCAGACATCAGCTAAGTAAGAACACCTGCACCCAGTTCCAGTCACAAAAGCCTTTATTAAAACAAAGTGTTGCAGTGGTAATACCATGAGCAATGTGGTGAGGTGCTGTTAACTATTAATGATACAGTGCATCCCCTAAATAGCCTCTGAATTAATTTAGTGATAAAGGATGACTCTGGTTTTGGTTATAACTTTAAAGCAATGCTATAGAACAAGAAGTTGTAAAAAGGGTTTGAAAGGCCAGCAATTATGAATAATTCCTCAGGCTTTGCTGAGGAAATACAATAGTTCCATATGTGTTCCCATAAAGGCTTCTGTGATAGGACTTACTTATTTTTTTTCTTAACATCATAATGAAGAAATTTTATATTGGATGCCTTTAAATACTGATGCTTAAATTATGAATTATTAAATTAATCGCCTTAATTTATAATGTCATTCCGAGCACGCACTTCCCAGTTTTCAGGTAAATGAGTGCTGCCTTATTTCAGCATCTGCAAAGATGCCTTTGCATGTCATGATTCAGTAGAAAAAAATAGATGTCTACAGGATAATGAAACACTTCTCTTTTTTTATTTTATATTAAAAATGTTTCTCTAGAAGATGCAAACATGTTGTTCTGATATGTGTAGAGAAATGCCTGTGTAGAGGAATAGATATGTATGTCATGTTGTCCTAGTGAGAACTACAGGGGTATAGTTTTTACTAACTTCAAACCAATAATGATAATTTTTAATTATTATAATGTTGATGGAGCTGGGAAGTGACATGTGGTCAAAATGATAATTACACTGTTATTGAAGTAAATGCTGCTGAATGTGTCTGGATAGGATCTTTGATTCCTTTCCTTTTCTAGAGTTTTTTATTGTTTTGTTAGTTGAGTAAGAGAAATATTTTCTTCTGAGAAATAAAATTTAGCTATCTATTTGGACTATATGGTCTTGTTTTGTATGTCTGGTAAAGAACTTTTTACATTGTTCTGTCATTGGAATGAAGGAATAGGGAAAAGCAAATCTCACGGAATTTTACTATTCTTCACAATACTAAACTAATGTAATGTGGCTGTCACAGAAATGTAAATTAGGACTATTTCTGTTGTTGTTCTGTGCTAATGACTTGATGCAGAATCACAGAATGGTAGAGGTTGGAAGGAATATCTGGAGGCCATCCGATCTAACCCCCAACCTGGAGCAGGTTGCCCAGGTGGCTTTTGAGTATCTCCAATGATGAAGACATCACAACCTCCCTGGCCACAAGTGTTTCATCTGTTTCCACATTTGTTGAGATTATAAACTATTCAATATATTATATTATAAGCTTTAGGAATTTTAATTATTTTCTTGCAGTGAGTCTGTACCAATCTTAATATTTTGAATGTATTTTATCATAAATGATTTATTTTTCAGATTTTAAAAGCTATTAGATGCTCTGTGCAATAATAGTTCATTACTTTTTCAAGTAATTTATTACTGTTTTGCACTGAATCCTGTCTTAGATACATTTATTTTGTTTTGGTCATGGTATCTTCAAAGATCCTATTGTCATATTTTATTTTGTACTCTGATTCCATTGAGACAGATGCATCAATTCATCCCTTCCATATGATTTTACTTTGAGCAATGTCAGCAACATCAGTAGCTTTATTTTATGTCACATGGTATACTTTTTATAAACCTTGCAATAAACCTTTTTTTTTTTCTTAAAAAAAAGAAAAATAGCTGTTAGCCTAACTCTGTCACTTACTAAGTTTTTTGGGGGTTGTTTTCATTTTTGAAAATGTCAACTTTTGATGCACTAATGTGCAAGAGAAAATACTATGCAAGGATTCCTGCTATTGCTCATGCTTGGTAGAAGTTCACCCTGTAAATATGGTGTGGAATATTGAGCATGCAATCATTTATTCAAATTTATGATGAGCACACAATGCCAGTGAGCAAAGACAATTCAGAAGTGTAATGTCTGGGTCAATACCGCTGAGGTATTTCTATTAGTCTTCTTGGAAATGCAGCGCTTGAATATTGGCTATTATGACATGCCAACTGACATGTGGGAACTTATTCATTACCGTAATTTTGCACAGGCTTGCAAAACCAAATGTTTAATAATGTAATAACTTTGTAAGAACTTTGTATTAAGGGTAGAATACAGTTTTCCAAGTCAGTATTCAAAGACCATTTCCATTTGCTCATCCTTTACATTTTCTTTTACATTTTCAGAGAATGCAGTCAGTTGCATTTCAATCCTTGCAGAAGATAAAGCAAGGGTCTTCAGATTTTTTGCTCATTATACATCCCTGCTTCATTCTTCAAGCACTACTTACCTTTTCTGTGCAATCAAACAATCAAACTGGTTTTGTGATAATAAATTATATGAACTGCTAAAGAGGGTTTTTTGAAAGATTTCAGTTTTGGCTGTGTGTTGTTTTGGTTGTGTTGGTTTTTTTTGTTGTTGTTGTTTTTGGGTTTTGTTTTGTTTTTTTTTTTTTCCCCCATGGGAAGTTGCCCAAAACTTGTGTGGAAATACTACAGTCTGTATGTCTGTAAGTCTATGAAATGCAATTAAGTTTCTTAATTTTTTCCTGTCAGTTAAAGTGGGTAGGTGTTCTGTAAACATTTTTGTCCTGATAGTGTGGTTCAAGAGGACAAGAACTTGCCAATAGGAACTTGACTTCTTACCTTAGCCACGTTGTATAGTGTATATTCACCTATATGTGGACTCTAAAATTTCTGTCAAGGCAAGAGTTTTAAAATGCAAACAGTCCATTTTAGTAATACGCAACAAACCTTTGGTTATATAGCACAGTCTATATATGATATATTTATGGAAATGTAGAATGTAGTTGTTACACTAACATCATGTAGCTAATTAAATATCAAGTTAGTAAAAATGGTAAAAGTCTCTTCTTTGAATCTAAATTATAGAAACAGGGATGTAACATAATTGCTGAACTTTTCTCTGAAGGAAGTTAGTTATCTGGGGGGCTGTTTTCATAATTGTCAAGCAAGTTGTGCCTTGCTAGTCTTGTTGTTTTGGAGAATGTAAAAACTGGGACATCTTTCCCAGTAAATCGTATTGTTTTCTGGATAGATTTTTTGGTTGTTATTTCTGTTGTTTGTTTTGGCTTTATGGGATATTTTCCTTTAACATGAGTGCAATAAATACATTATGTATGGAATGAGATTAGAGAACTTTCAGAAGCTCTTTAAGTCACTAGTGCTATTTTGATAGTAATAAAATGACTAAAGAAAACAGTTGATACAAAAGTATCATGGAGTTGATAAGATTTGTAGGAATCTTTTATGTTTTCCTCTTATGGGATATACTGGGTTATATTGCTATTTCGGAAAAAAGAAAAATAATCTGATTGTCAAACAGCTTGAGTTTATGAGCTTTTCCTAAAGGAAAGCAACTGTGGATGTCCTGCTTTCCCTATTTGAAGTAGAATCATAGAATCATAGAA
>NW_008605886.1:0-2784 GCF_000691845.1 Merops nubicus
TCGAGCTGACCGTGCACTGACAGACCCTGTCCAGCTCCGTCCTGCAGCCCTCGGGACAAGAGCACTCCTTCACTTTCAAAGAGCCCCGTCTCTGGCTCCAACGTGGAGCCAGCAGAGGCGTTTCAGCAGCAGCAGCGCGTTTCAGCTTTGAGGAAACTAAAGACTTTAAAGGCTGTTTAAATTTCGGGGCCGATCGGAACAGCGACGACTTGGTTGCACACCGGGCGTAGCAGAAGGCTGCCTGGGCTTTCTGCACCGGTGGCCACTTGCCTGTCCGTGTCAGGGCAGCCATCTGCCATGCGCTCTGTCCTGCCACGCGCTGGGCGTGCTGCCTGTGTCGCCCACACTTTTACACACCAGCGAAGCCTTAGCAGGACTTGTGCACCCTGCTCTCGGCCACCTATCTTCCTCAGAGTACGGCAGGGGGACCAGACAATTCAGGCAGTGATAGGTGAGGGTGGGGAGGGGCACTGGAGGCCATGCCTGGAATCCACCAGTGGACTGAAAAAATCTGTGAGTTGATGTGTAACAACCCCATCTGGTGTTCCCCCATACCAGCACCAGAGGTTTTGTGCTGTTTTCAGCCCTGGTTTGCCAAAGGCAGAGGGTTTGTGCAAGGCACTCGGGCCCATGCACGTACCCCACTGGCAGCCTCATGTCCAAACAACCCAGGCAGGGACTGGCAACTGGTGCCCGGCTGGAGGAGCAAAAGCTCTCCAGTGCTTTTTCCCTGAGGGAGAGCTGTCCCTCCGGAGGTGTCAGAAATCCCTGGGATAGGCAGGCAGGACTCTTCTTCCCAGAACAAATTGCAAGAGCATCTCTCCTTCCTTCCTTGTCCTCAAGACTTTGGGGGACTTGCCCACCTTCCTCCTTGTCTGGCAGAAGAGGAGGGGAGGGCAGCCAAGCATTGTTTGTCATCTGGTAGCAGTTCGCACTCAAGGCAGAGGGCTGAGAAGACCCTCAACTTGCTGGTTTTGGTTGACAACAAGGGTTGAAGGGACATAGAGAGAAGGTCTCAGTTCACCCCTGTGGGCTGGAGAAACCTTCCAACTCCCTAGAAGGGTTGGAGGCCAGCTCTCCCTGCTCTTTACAGCCAGTGGGATAGGTGATCTGTGTTACAAATCAAATACTGGCGAGAGATTGGGGGTCCAACGCCCCAATAATCTCCCTGAGTGTGCCCTTCAAATGCACTGAATCCCATGCACTGAATCTCCTCATCACACCTTGCACCACCCTTAGCAAACCCCACCCCACCCTGGCTGAGGGATTACCTTCTCCAAACATTCACAGGCTGCTATCATGTCTCCCCCTCCTCCCCCTCACCTCACAGAGCAATGCATATTTACCCCAAGAATCACCTGTCCCCACCCAACACCTCCCTCACCTCTTTCCCACTGGTCATTGACTCACTAACAGTTTGGCAATCGGGTGCAGGCAGGATTGTCCCCGGTGCCTCAGTCCCGCCAGCCCAGGGTCAGAGACGAGGCAGAAAACTGTCACCTTCAGGAGATCTGGATCCCAACCCTCGCAGGTGAGGGGGAGGGGTAGGGTTGTTATCCCCTCCTTACCCCCCTAGGGAAGGGGAAATCCTCCACCACCAACATGCAGGTGCTGGAGCGCTGGCAGAGCCTCCTGCCTGAGGTCAGCTCTGATCCAGGATCTGCGGAGTGGCAGCGGCAGGCCCTGGGCTGTGACACTTGCAGAGAGCTCCTCATTCTGGAGTTACGCTTCTCTGGCTTGATTATCCGCAATTATTAAACCTCACGTTTAAATTTCCTGCCCCAAGTCTCTGTACCCCTGCAGGTCCCCTTCTGCTGGTTCTCCATGCCAGCAGGGGCAGCAGTGCTGTTTGGTTTGGTGCCGTGGAAGTCGGGCAAGGCAGGATTGCTTTGGTTGGGTCACACTGGCGTTTCCTTCCCTGTCTGATGTGAAAGACACCATTAGCACAGTGCTGCGCTGAGCCTCACAACGTCCTTCCCCACCACATGGCTCCTCTTGGCTTATCTTACCTGGGCTTCCACACAGCTCATGCCAGCCCTCCTGTGTTGGCTGTCCACATGGCCTTGGCCATCTGGGGGCCTCCCAAAACCATAGAACCATAGAATCATTACAGTTGGAAAAGACCTCTAAGATCATGAAGTCCAACCATCGCCCAACACTACCATGACCATTAAATCATGTCCCCAAGTGCCACATCTACATTTTTTTTGAACCTCTCCAGGGCTGGTGTCTCCACTACCTCCCTGGGCAGCCAGTTCCAATGCCTCACTGCTGTCAGTAAATGAATTCCTCTTAATAGCCAATTGAAAACCTCCCCATGCGCAGCTTGAGTCCATTGAGTCAGCCACATTCCCCTCAACCGGGCCTTTGGGGCCCAGCTAGATTGGCTGGCAGCACACTGTCCCCAGCCGCCAGCTCTGTCCCCCCGTCTGTGGTCCTTGGTGAAGGAGCCCGTGGGACACGTCGGTGGGGGCACAGCGGCAGAATCCACCAGGGATGAGCTCCTGGCTCCAACGCCAGCTGGAGGGCTCATGGTGCTGCCCCGGATCGCCCCCCAGCTACCACCATCCCCCTAGAGACAGAGGGTGAGGGTGACCCTCGGGGGGCGGCGGTCTGCAGCCCATCCCCCCACCAAGTCCTGCTCCTGGGCAAACTCCACCGTGGACAGGGTCACACCGGCTCTGCTGGGACAGGCTGGGGAGGGGTCTCTGCCCTGGACAGGCTGCGAGGGGCTCGGTGGGCTCCGGAGACCACCTTGGCTGAGCTCCCCCAAGCAGACCTGCA
>NW_008605887.1:0-2975 GCF_000691845.1 Merops nubicus
AGAAGTAGAACTTGAGGTTGTTTTAAGTCAACTGGAAAAAGCTTCACGTTAGCAGGCTCTGCTCCTCGTGGGAGACTTTAACCACTCTGGTATCTTGCTGAACTGCAACAGAACAGATCTAGTCTAGAGCTCAGCTACTGCAGGAGGCTCCTGGAGTGTATTGATTGTAACACCCGCACAGAGGTGACCGGGTAGCTGACAGGGGGCAAAGACAAACTGCTTAAAACCCCCAGATGTGTACCTACATGCATGTAAGTGTATGCACACATGTGCATGCACACACAGAAGTTATTTTTTTCTTGTCTTTGTGTGTAGTCAAGACTTTAGATCTCTCTTGTCTTCCAGAGAACAAACCGAGTGTTGCCTAGGGAGGCTGAACTGCAACAGCTCTGGAAGCTGGAGCTGTGGGTGTACTGAAGTTGGTACAGCCCAGACAAGAGCATCCTTCCCACACCCAGTGGCACTCCAGTGGCAGTGAAATAACAGTGCAGTGCTGTGTGCCATTCGGGTTCATTCATGTGTCTTATGGCCTCTCTGTGCTGTCCTCAGCTGCAGTGATTTTCATCATGAAGCAGCTTGGACTGGCCTGTGGCAATCAGCTCATTCAACACAGACTTGCAGAAAACCTCTTACCTGCCTCTGTGGATCAGGATAAGACTCTGTGCACCCTTTTCCTGAGGGTGTAAATACTGGAGACTGATGGCACACACTGCTGAGAGGAGCTTGGCCATTCATATTTCTTCATCCTAGGGCTGACAGATCGTTAGTGTGAACTCAGTATAACAATTCTGATGCCATATTTTAACAAGTGAACAATAAGGTGTTAGAGGGGCTGCCCTAACACTAGTGTTACTCTTGTAGCAGTTGACTGGTTAGTAGTAAGAAGAAATGATTCATTTGCCAAGAGTGATTAGCTGTATTTGCTGACGTACTCTGTGCCCCATCAGTTTTTCATGATCCCTGCTGCAGACTGTTGGGCCACTAGAAGCTGTCTCCAGGCAGTACAGTACCATCCATCTTTGAACTCAGGTCACCCAGGAGCAATGCCAGGATATGACCACAGATCTCTGAACTCTTTTATATGCCATGCAGCTGACTCTTAGTGTCCCAGTGGAGTCTTTTCACAAAAATTATAAGCCTAAAATGTCAGATTTGGAATAAATTGACTTTTTTTTTTTTTTTTTCCTGAAAAGGCAGAGCAGGGTAATGCTCAAAGCAACTAGAAATTTCTTGGAAGCAATAATCACAACTGGTCATTGTGACAGTGAGCATGCAGTGGTGCTGTTTACTTATTTCTCTTACATGTTCATGAACGTGTTGGGGAATGTAGGGATGGATTTTTAGGCTGGTCTTAGGAAGGCTACAGGACCAAAAAGGACAAAACTGTTATTATTTATAGTATTGTTTGTTTACAGGTTTCACCAACTACATGCGGAGTCCATCAGGGGACATATTCAACCCAGAACACTACCAAGTGAATCAAGACATGACTTACCCTTTGAGTCACTACTTCATTACCTCTTCACATAACACCTACCTCGTGGGAGATCAGCTGATGTCCCAGTCCAGGGTGGACATGTACGCGTGGGTGCTGCAGTCCGGCTGTCGCTGCGTGGAAGGTAAAGAGCAAAAAGGAGTCACAAGCAGGCTCCATAGTTTTGTTTCTCTTCTGTAAAGGCAGACTCATGACTTCTGCAGAAGACCTGGTAATTGGGTAGGGGGAAAAGCCTAGTAAAGATGCTTTATGAGGGTTTTTTTCCCCTTATAAAGGACAACAAAATAACATTGCTGTGTAGTGGACGACTATTCTTGAGTGTGGAAAGAAGGCAGATGTTTGAAGAGTAGTGTCATTAATACTGAGGAAAAAAACTTGAAAAAATATCTTTGGAGAGGGGGTACAAACATGCAGCAGGATGTATTGGTGTATATTCTTTCTAGCCAAGTGTAGAACAACCAAACTGGCAAACGTGGCAGCGTTCCTGCTACATGTGAGAGGAAATCTGTGACTTCTGATCTGGGAAGCAGGGTTCTGTTATGGGAAAGGTTGCAGTGACCAGGAGGTCTTTATGTGAAATCCTTTCTGATGTCTGCAGTGCCTTTCTGAGGCAGTACCTGTTTCATAATCATCTTTAATAACCTGACCATTACAGTGTTTCCACAGTTTTTCGGAAGGCCGATATTACGGTTTGCTCAGGTTAGATTGTGGACATGGCAATGGGTGTTTCAGAGGAGTAAAACATTTCATGGAAATATGGCTGTAAACAAGTAATTAGTTAAGCAAAATCCAAGGAGGACTGGAGATGATTAGGTCTTGGCTTTGCTTGTGGTACAAGAGGCTGGGCTAAGATTCTCTGCTTTCCTTTTCAGGAAGTAGCATAATGAAAGTAATGCTGTGCTGTGTCATCTCTCTTCATGTCATAATGCTCCTCAGCACTTGTTAAAGGAGATCTTTTTTGCTTGGGGCTTTCTCAAACAGTGGGAACAGTCATCTGTACACAGTAGGATGTCAAGGCCAGGAAGTTTCTTCAGAGGAAGGACTTTCAGCCCAGTGAGCAGGGAGATGAGGATGAGGGGTGGGACTGAACCTCTGCCCTCTGTGCTGGGCACACGGCTGCCTGGGTTGCTGAAGGGAACTGCAGGGGCTCAGTGTCTTCCTCAGATGGTGGCCTCAGCTGGTACTTGTCTGATGGGTGCCATTGTTTCTGTTCTACAGTTGACTGCTGGGATGGGCCAGACGGTGAACCAATTGTCCACCATGGATACACTCTGACTTCCAAAATTCTCTTCAAAGATGTGATTGAAACGATCAACAAATATGCTTTTATCAAGAATGAGTACGTATGCAGTCTGCTGCTTTCTGTGACTCAGGGCTATAAACTGTTTCCTGGCTTCCTTGTAAAGGCACTTAGTGAAAAGCTAACCTGTTCCTGCATATGCCAGCCAGAATTCTGAGTGGTTTTCTGTGGGGAGAGAGT
>NW_008605888.1:0-4130 GCF_000691845.1 Merops nubicus
CGGCGCGGGCACTGCCGGAGGCGCCGCCTTGCCCTCGCAGGCGGCAGACTGCCCGTGGGGAAGGTGCCGGTGGGGTTTGCTCTGCCCAAGGCCGCCCCAGGCAGGGGGGCCACAGCCGCCTCCCCCCGTGCGCTCCACAGACGGCACAGGAGCTGCCTGTGTGTGACTGTCCCTTCAGGGAGGACCTGTGGGTGCGAGAGGGGAAGATCCTCAACCCAGAGAAACTCTTTTTTGATGAGAAGGGCTCTGCTGACATCCAGCTGGACTGCAAGGACAGCATCATCGCCCCGGGCTTCATCGACGTCCAGATCAACGGTAGGGTGCAGTGGTGTGCACGCAGGGGCCGGGGGGTCCCAGGTGTGTCCGTCCTGGACCCTCAGACCCTGCTGTGTGCAGACTGGCTGGGACCCAGCGCGTTCCAGCGGCTCAGGGGACTCGTGAGTCACTGAACTAAGGATAAAGAACAGTTTTGCCCCTAGCTGCTGCTGCTGTCACATAATGGATCGCGTTTGACTCCAGTGGGGTTTTCAGCTCAGCTTAGCTCTTTATTTTTATCAGCATTTTATCCTGCCCCTGCACTGGCAGGATGCCCGCCCTACCCTTTCCAGGATGCGGGGAGAACAGGGCAAGACTTCTCATGGGAACAAACCTGCAATAGCTCCTTCCTGTAGGGCAGGAGGGACTCATTCTGTGGTAGCTTATGCTGGAAGTCAGATCCTGTCTTCAGTGGGGAATCCTCAGGTTTTGCCCTGCATCAAAATAAAAGGTTGGTGCTCGCAAAACTCTGGGATGCTGTGGGGAAAGCACTTCAGGAGGACAGCACTGGCTGGATTTGTACTTGTGGAGCCTCACGAGTGTAGGACAGGAGAAGTGCCTGTGGAGCTGTTTGCTTCTGGGCAGTGCCATGCAAAAGGAGCGACTCACTCCAGTCATGCAGAACGTTTCTTCGGTGTTTTGGGGTGGGAGAACATCCATTGGAAAAGCTGCAGTTCAGTCTCTTTGTTCGTGGTGCAGGAGGCTTTGGGGTGGACTTCTCCCTGGCTACAGATGACTTCAAATCAGGGATTGACCTGGTCAGTCAGAAGATCCTCTCCCATGGAGTGACCTCCTTCTGTCCCACCTTGGTGACCTCTCCTCCATCCGTGTACCACCAGGTAAGTGACTTTCTCCCTCTCTCCTCTGCAGGGTGATAAAGGACTGAGGTTGGTACCAAGAGGGGAGGGGGCCAAGGCTGCAGAGCCTGGGATAGCTGGAAAAGCCACAGGCACAAGGAACTGGACTCTACTCCTGGATTTCTTGCTCTTAACCTTTAGACTGCTGAGACAGTGATGTTTCCTGGGCCAGCTTTGCACAACAGGGCTTGCAGGTGGCTTTTGCTTTGTGAGCTGTGTTTGGCTCTTAGTCCCAAGTGGTCCAGCTACAAAGTTCTCTCCAGACTCGAGGTTTGGGTTTGTTCTGGCCGGCTGGGGTGCTGTGTCTCACAAACTCCTTTCTCTAGATTCTCCCTCAGATCAGTATAAGAAATGGTGGAGCCCACGGAGCAGGAATCCTGGGTAAGTGTCTTTGTCCCTTGCTGTCCTCTCTGGGCTACTCTAGGTAGGCAGCTGCCTTCTGTGTTGTTAAGGAGAAGGAACTGCTGTAGGGACAGCACAAGCAGGGGCTGGAACTCTCTCAGTGGGAGGGATGCAGAGCCACGGAGCTGGTTTCTCCCTCAGCCTGTGCCTGGCCTTCGCCGTGGTCTCTGCCATCGTCCAGGTGCCACTCCAGCCCTTTTGGGTGGCGATGGGGGGGCCTGGCCTGGCCTGGCACCAGCACTGCAACTGGCACCGTGCTGAGCTCAGCATTACCCGAGCCACGTGCTTTGCTGCAGGGGAATGGCAAGAGCTTGACTGGAGTGAGGTAGACACAGCGGGTTTCTTGGCCCTTGGCCAGGAGAGGAAGGGTCACAGCTTTGTGTTCCTCTTTGGGCAGGGGCCCATCTGGAAGGACCGTTCATCAGCAGGGAGAAGAAAGGGGCGCACCCAGAGCACTGCCTCCGCACCTTTGAGGCAGGCGCCTTCCAGGACCTGCTGGCCACCTACGGGTCCTTGGACGGCGTCCGGATAGTCACCCTTGCCCCAGAGATGAGGAGGAGCAGCGAGGTGATCCGGGAGCTCACCAAGCAGGGCATCTGCGTCTCGCTCGGTGAGCGCTGGGGCGGGGCAGGCGCGGGAGGCTCCTGGTGCCACCCGGGCCGGGCAGCCCCTCTCTTGGAGCTGCAGCATCTCCAGTGGTGGCTCAGAGCAACTGGACGGGGCAGGATTTTCTTTTGCCTGGCCTGTATGGAGGTGTCGGAAGTGGGGACCTTGCCTGAGGCTGCAGGGCTGTCACCCTTTGTGCGGTGAGGGCCAGACTCCCTGCTGACCGGGAGCCGCTCAGCACGAGGCAGCGTTTGGTGCTGTTCAAGCACAGGAAAGAACAGCAGCCTTACTTTAACAAAGGTGTAACGGAGGTTGATGACGCAGAAAGGTTCAAACTCTGAAGTTCAACTGCTTTAGGCCTTCTTTGAAAGGTGAAATCATTTTCCAAAGGTTACTGTTGAGTTTTGATAACTTCTTCAACCAGAAGCACCATACAAGACCTCTGCCTCCAGTCTCTTACTGGCAGCTGACTTAGAGCTGGCTGAATTTTTCTTGTCCTCTGTTTCACAAACTCTTCATTGCCTCAGAACATTGAAGAAATCCTTTTTTTAAGAAAAAAAAGGGCAAGAGGAGAGGGGTTATTCAAGGTGAAATTACACCCTAAGTGGGAAGGGCATTCTGCAGCAGAGCGTCTGTTGTCTCACAGACACGTAAAGCAAGGAACTACAGAAAGGCAAAGTTGGCCCACAGAGCACTAGAGCTGCTGACCATGTTGGGGAAAACAGGTTTATTTATGTTTTAATGGATAGTTTTATCCCATATTCTTTTTTGGCAGTCCCCACTGTCAGTAGTTCCTTGACACCTCTCTATAAAGCCTTTAAATACCTGAGGACAGCAGAAAGGCATGTCCTTGGACCTCTAACCCAGCCTGAGCTCCAAGGATGATTAAGGGACTTGAACATCTCTTCTATGAAGAAAGACTTTGAGAACTGGGACTATTTAGTCTTGAGAAGAGAAGGCTGAGAGGGGATCTTATTAATGTCTATAAATATCTGAGGAGTGGGTGTCAAGAGGAAGGGGACAGGCTCTTTTTGGTGGTGCCCAGTAATAGGACAAGGAATAATGGGTATAAACTAGAACACAGGA
This sequence comes from Merops nubicus, assembly GCF_000691845.1. Classification (NCBI taxonomy): domain Eukaryota; kingdom Metazoa; phylum Chordata; class Aves; order Coraciiformes; family Meropidae; genus Merops; species Merops nubicus. The sequence continues at coordinate 3,267 of NW_008605888.1, forward strand.
AGTTCCATCTCAGTGTGGGGAAAAGCTTCTTCAATGTGCGGGTGACGGAGCACTGGAACAAGCTGCCCAGAGGGGTTGTGGAGTCTCCTTCTCTGGAGACTTTCAAAACCTGTCTGGATGGGTTCCTGTGGGGCCTGCCCTGGGTGATCCTGCTTGGGCAGTGGGATTGGACTAGATAATCTCTAGAGGTCCCTTCCAACCCCTAACATGCTGTGATTCTATGAAGGCACCTCTGCAAGTGAGGCAGCATTTGTGGCAGCGGTGATGGGACCAGTGTTCAGTTGTGAGGGGACCACTGCCAGAGTTCCCCTGGTCACGGCCAGACACCTCTGTGCTCGGGCTCCGGTGTCACAGACCTCAGCCCAGCCTGGGGCATCGGAGCCGAGTCCTGGTGACGGAGCCTTCGCTGCTGTAGAGGAATGACTGGGGAGAGGGGCAGAGGAGTGACACGCTGGTCTTGGTCCCCAGGTCACTCGGTGGCTAACCTCTCCCAGGCTGAGGAGGCCGTGCAGCACGGCGCCACCTTCATCACTCACCTCTTCAACGCCATGCTGCCGGTGAGTAGCCAGGGGTGCTTGCCCTCAGCTGCTGTTCCTGTCCTTTCTTTCCTGCTCCCCACGGGCGCATGTTCTCCCCAGCTTGTTTCATACCAGGCTTTGCAGTGAGGTTCCAGCACTCAACCGCTGGCTTCACACTTCTACTGCCTGATATAAAAGAGAGGCAAGGCTGCAGCAGAGTCCTGAAATTCAAGGAAATGCCCAGATTTGTCTGGTAGAGGACAGAGCGCCCGGCTGCCCGGCCCTGTTTGATATAGGGATGGCAGCCACCTCCCCTGACGGGCAGGGTCTGGGCCCACGGGTCCTG
>NW_008605889.1:0-5241 GCF_000691845.1 Merops nubicus
TATATATATATATATATATGTCTCCAAGCAGCAGGCCCCAGTATTCTGCGTGGATCTGTCTCATCCAACTGCAACAGTTCACAAGAGCTAAAACAATCCCAGGCTGTATTATGTGATTGCAGGTTTGTGATGTGAGGATTCAGTTGAGCAATGCTCTTCCACTGCTTGTGGACAAAACCTCCTGCAATTGTAACAGCACATCAAAGAATTTTTAATTTTCAGGCAGTACAAGCTATGACAAATCATGACTTCTTCAATTAAAATCAATAATGATGCAAGCTAAATAAAAGATTAAACAGTGGGTGGGTAGTCTAGCTGGTCAATTGATTTTCTTTGGGTATAGGTGAATGTGCATGACAGGACCTTCATCATTAAATAATTTCTGTGATGAGAGACACAATCGGCTTTATTAATATGACTATTCTTGCAGACTTCTAACATAAATCAATGCCTGCTGGAAAACAGCACATAATTAGTTTGAGATATGTCAAAGCAATACATTAGAAAGTAGTTTACTAATCTTTGCCAAGTGAATTAAAAGATGTTGACTGTAGAGGAGTAGTAAGAGTTTGTACTCTTTTCAGAGTAAAATCAAAATAAAGTTTAGACAGGTTTTACAAACAAATCTGCAGGATTAACATCTCTGCATTGGTGCTACTGTAGTCTGAATGTGTGATCAAAAACAATATTGTATTGTTTTAGTGGCACAACTGAACAAAGTTCTAGATACTTCACATTTGCTAATTGTTTTCAACTGTGGAAAGATCACAAAGGGACTAGGATATTGTGAATCAAGCTGGTTAATATTACACTAGAAGTGATAAGATAGGAGACTGAAAAGTCCCTGAGTCTTTACCTTCCTTATCTCTTATCACTCTCCTTAATAGTTATAGTTTTAGATTAAATAACCTCTCATATAATAAAATAATTAAACAGTTTACTGGTGCACAATACAATTTTGCTTCCTATTGTCATTTTTTGAGCTTTCGAAAATGTCAAAGGTCAGTCTTTTTTTTTTGTCCCTTGTGCCAAGTACTTGTTGGCTTGCAAATAAAAAAGTTGCTACTTAAAAGATACCGATTTCCACTTTCCTGATCAAGGTTTGCAAGAGGATAAACCGGAGGAGAGGACTTTCAATCTAACAGGTGGGATTAGAAGCCAGACACTTTATTCAGGTTGCTGTGCCTCTCTGTGTGGCTTTGTGATCTCATTCCTCACCTCAGTTTCCTCCTCTGCAACATGGAAAGAAGATTCAACCCAGTACTTCCCTTACTGTGGCTCCAGCTGCTAGTTAAATATTTTTAAAGATTTAGGGAATGGTAAATTCTCAGTGTTAATAATTAACCTGTCTCTGTAACTGTCATTTACTGTAGCTTTCACTTCTCTGATTTTTAAGTTTTTCTTCCGTTGTTAATCTTTATGACTTCCATTGTTTCTTGTTCTCACTACAGTGAAGAACAAACTTTGGCTGTCCAGTGGACAGTGCAGAGCTGTGTTGGCCCAAATAATCATGGACTCTGGTGTTGTGGGAGCTTCAGCCAGACTATTTCTGGGCAGGATGGGCTTCCAGTCAGTGAAAACGAACGCGGTGAATTGCGGCTGCACGTAGCTGAAGATGTGAGATATGAGGGAAGTGGTTCTGCTCCTGCCTTCCTCTTTAGTTTCTCTGTTGTGTGGGTGCAGCCAGCATGTTTTCGTTGCTTGATTTGGGTTTGATAGGGCGATGGAAGATAGAAGTATTCTGCTTTTTTTTTTTCCTTATTCTCTTCCTTATTTTCCAGCTAACATTGCTGGGTGTGGTAGCTGTTGTTTACAACAGTATGCTGTACTCAATAGAGATCCCAATTCTGTTTTCACTCCTTTTGTCACTGAGAAACCACGCTCTAATTACCTACTGGAAAATGAAAATACACTGTAAACTACTCCTAATTGCTTAGAGCCTCATTCTTGCATATGGCTGCTCTCCGTCTGAAGGAGAAGCTTGAAGTGCTCAGTGGCAATAGCCTCATCTTCTGATGGGAGACTGGACTGCAATGCTATACATAGAAATAGGCCCTTCATTTTTAACATTGTTTAAGTCTATCTTTCTCATCTGGCATCTACTGAGTGCAAACATCAGCCCTGTTTTTCCTTCACAAGCGCCCTGGCCATTCCTGAGCACCAGACGAGCCTTGTGTCTGTGTTTTATCTGACTGCACAGGGAACCCGCTCTCTGCAAATCAAAACAGAAGCTGCTTCAGTTTCCTGGGCAGTCTGTGGGAATTCTGTCTCTGCCTGTGGAAGCCATACCACCAGCTCAGCTGGGATTATTCTGCCTTCCCTTTCCCTCCTTTCTGTACCTTCAGAGAAAAGCCAAGTCCACTGAAGGTTACAAACCATCACAATTCTTTACTGCACAGCTTTGCCAGTGTTAGGTTGCATCTTTAAGCTGTAGGCGCAGGTCTTTCAGGGAAGGATGTTTTCTGCAGAGATGTGTACACCATCTGGTGAGCTTCTGTCCCATTCTGGCCTTTGTGTGCTGCCATGCTGCACACATTAATAACGGTAACAAATGAGGCCGTTCCTCCCTCTCCCTGTGCTCATGGGCTATTCTCTGCTTGACCTCCTGATGTGGCCGTCGGGCAGTACTGATGGTGGTGGTGGGGCTTTTGACACAGGACATCTGTCTGCTGTGAACTGGAGAGCAACTCATTTCATGTGAACTGCCTCACAGCTGTGCAATACCTGCCAGGGGTGGAAAGGTTTTAGGCTGCATTGGCTGTAGCTTATGTTGAGCTACTTCATCTGTATTCCAGTCTCCTGCTAAAGCAGAGTAAACCTGTGTCACCGAAATACCAGTTCTATTACATTGACTGGTAAATAGAAATGAGCTAGTTAACATTCTCCTCTTTGAAGAAAAAAAAAAGAAAAAAAGATTAGCCTTCCTATAATTAAGGTCTTAAAGACTTCCAAAGGAATAAAATACAAACTGTATTTCTAAATCCTCTACCAATTTGTGAATCATATTAGTATTGATCAAGAAGCAATGTCGTATGGTACAAAGCATTGAGTGGGGATTTGGGATGATGATTGCGGTGTGTGATTCTCTGAATACAAAATTTGTGTTAATGAAAACATTTCTGGAGCCTGCAGAATTAAGATCACAAATGGGAACAAGAGTTCTCATTCTCAGCTGTTCCAACATGGAGCAGATGGTTAACTTGCCTTCTAAATCTTTGCACAAATTGGGTAAATTCTCAGAACTACCCGTGATCTTCCAACCCATTCCCCGTTTTTTGAGTGCGAGTAAAAGCATAATTTGCAAATCAGTTCTGGGCAGTGGAAGGGGAAGCATTTTGCAGTAGTGAGAAAGCATGAGTCAGAAATCAGACCTCAGATTCTGACTTGCAGGGTTTTGCCTGCTGGAGGTTTGTTTGCTAGAAGCTGAGAGTCCTGTCCTTGAGGTGGCTGTGAAGTGAGCTGTTTCATGCTTGTTCTCTGGTAGTCATGGATGAAGTGCAGTATAGAAATGCTTAGTCTTGACGTTCTTCAAATTATCTCAGCAACACTATGAGAAATAATGTTATTCTAAGTGTTCCTTTCTTGGAATAATGAAACAAATTTCAGTTGCTCTGAGAATTTTGTTCTCTAGTCTCTCACAGAGTCTGAGTGTTGCTTCAGCGTTATTCACACATTTGCCTTTATTTCCTTCATGAGGAATTCAATCTACTGCAGTAAAATAATCTTAGTACTGAAATAATAGATATACTAAAGTATGAATTACCTTGGTGGCAATAAAGGACAGGTTTTTATTGCTTGCTTGTCAAGGAGGGTTTGTATTTATGAGTTGGCTGAGTTGTAAGTGCATTACATTAGAACTATGTTTAACCTGGCTTGGTAACAACCGTGTTCATAGGTAATCCATGAAGACAGTACAGATTTATATGGCAATGATACTTTAAAAAACAGTATGTTGGAAGTGATTTTGTGTGTTTTCTTGGCAAAGAAGCTGTCAATAGTCTTGAACAAATAGATGAATAGCTCTTTTTAAAGATTTTAGTGATAGAAAGCCAGCTAATCAGTAGGAACATTCTTCTAGATAGAGTCCATTCTTAGTCACTGGAGGACCTCAGGCTGTAGCACAGGAAGGAGATGTGGAGCTGAGGTGATATGTGGAACTGATGTGAAGCTGAGATGGCAAGCGGTTCCTCATGGCAGAGCTGATGTCCCATGCAGCATTTTTGGCATCCTCAGATTTTTAGGGCTTACAAGAAGAAATGACCCAAAAGAGCTCAACACATCCCCTTCTTAGCAGTTTACCTTAATTTGGTGTAGTAAAGTGAGCTGGAAAAGGCTCCTTATCTGAAAGGAATATTGTGCATGCAAATTCATATCCTGCCTCGATTTGGAGTCATTTCCACCTGTATTCAAGCTGTAGGAATTTTGAGCAGCAGTGGCCAAGTTGCACTTGGCCTTAGCAAAGCTCTGATGAGTAGTGTATGCTTGGCTGTGTGGTGGCAGATCAGTAGGAAGATGACTTTTCAGCTTGTAAAAAGACAAAAATACTGCATTCATTACCTTTGGTGATGGCACAGAGAGACATGAGTTTTATGCTCTCAAAATCTAGTAAATACTACTGCAGCAATTTGGATGATACTGGTTAAAAGCAATAGCTCTCTTTAACTACAAACAAATGTTTTTTGTTTCAGATCACACAGCTCAGCAAAATAAGGTGTTGTCAATAACAGATTATAGACGCCAAATGTTTTATTTTTAGATCATATTAAAAACTTATAACAGACCACTTTATAGGGTAATTCCATTTTTCAGGTTAATTTATAATATCTGATGAGATAGATGTGTTACAAGAAACATTCACACCTCAAGATGAGGAGTGTGGATTCACCAGGCTGCGTATGTTAAAGTGGTGAGTGAGTAGTTTGGCTGCTTCTATTGAATTTTGAAAAGTCATTATTTGTCTAGTCCTGGGGTAGTACTGACAGCTGCTTTGGAATCGGAAAAACCTGATGTGAATAAAAAAAAAGTAAGAATATCTCTTGCTTGTGTTGAGTAACTTCACCAGCCTGTTCCTTGGAAGCAGAGGAGACTTTGGGAAGTGCAGGAAGCCATGCATGGACAGATGCTCGTGGGAGGCTTGCTCAAGGTGAATGCTGCAATGTAGGGCCATCAACTTGTGAAGGTGGGCACAAGTTAGGGCCTCTGATGGCAAAAGCTGGTTTTATGGGGTATTTGTTAGGTTCA
>NW_008605889.1:5272-32601 GCF_000691845.1 Merops nubicus
GAAGATTGTTTCCATGTGCTTTGCTCTAAAGGTAAGATTTTGCTTTTAAGGGCAGACAAGGAGGAAGCAAGTCTACAAAGTCTGAGCAGTGTAGCTTTAACTGAAGTTATACATCTTGATGGAGCAGAGGTGAAAAGGAGGAGACCATGTGGTGTAACCTTTATTTTTGTTGTGTTCTGTGATAAGCTGCAGATTTGATAAGAAATGCTGCTCCATTGGCTGAGCGCACAGGGCGCAGTTGTTCCCTGATAAGCGTGTGGTTACTGTCTGCCATAAATGCCTGAAGTGACAGTTTATGGCAGGTTGGATTGGATATTTGAAATGCTGAGTGGATGTATCATAACTGTCCTTTCACAGACAAGTGTGCTGTTCACTTAGGCATTGGTTGAAGAAACAGGTTGAACTCTAATGTTAATTTGTTGGACTCAGGGGCAGGGCACAGTGCTTGCAAATATACAGTAGAGACCCATTTGAGTACAATATCCAGTCCCAATAACCACCCCACCCCCCCCCAAAAAAAAAAAAGCTATGGAGGAGGAGCACAAAGTTGATGTACATTTTGATACAAACTGCACCTATTTGTAGAACCAGATAATTGTTTTCTTCCACTGTGCTTTCTTCCACTCATGCTATCTGGATCTTGATGTAGCCTCCTTTAGAGTAATACTGAAACACATTAAGATTTCCAAACCCAGTAAACTTCTAGGGGTTTTCCCTGATGCCAGAAACCCAATACTGTCCCAGTTAGAGGTATTCAGGAATGAAAATATGATGAGTCCACACTGTAAAAGAAGGGAAATAACTCCTCGCTCTTGGGCTAGCGAAGGATGAGGGTACGATGTTACATGTTCTCTTCCTATTTGAGCTGTTGGATTGGTTTTTTTTGTGTGCGTTTTTTTGTTTGGTTTTTTGTTTGTTTTTTTCCCCTGAAACTCAAGATACATTTTTTCCTGATTAAAATCTGAAGACACCATTATTTCTATAACCACATTTAAGTCTTGTAATTTAAACAAATTAGTTTGCATTTCACATGTCAGACAGTGATTTATAGAGGAAAACGGGATTTTGCATCTGTTTTGTCTCTTGATTCGTTAAGCTTTGATTAAAGAAAGTTTTTGAAATAGGGTGTGAAGGAATCTTCTGTCCTTAGTGAAGGGATTTCTTGGGTTTTGGAGCATCTGGTTGGGATTTTTTTTTTCCCTGTGTGCATATGCCAAGAAATCTTGAATTCCCTTTCCTGATTTTGAAAGTTCAACCTGAGGGAATTGAGCAATTTCTCTAGTTTACACTGTTCACATTCTGTTCATATGAAGACAACATATCTGATAAAGCCAGTTATGGCACCACAGACAGGACTCAGTTACAGTTTACTCCAGAAACTTTCCTCTAGTTATTCCTGCAACTTTAGTAGCTCTGGCTGCTCTTTCTGATGCACTTGCAGATGCTGGGTGTGCCCAGGGTGATTGCACAAGAGTCATGCTTGGCTCTGTGGCCTCGCAGGAGCTGTGGAAAGCCCAGGGTAAACTCGGGTGGTTCTAAAGCTGCTCTGCCCTGTCTTATGTACATAAATATTATGTGATATAGACAAGTTGTTACCTGGCTGTGAAGACACAGAAATGTGTTAGTAGCTTAATATTGCTTTTCTGCTCCAGCATGAGGAGTGAAACTGGGAATTGTGTCAAGGCAGTGTCTAGTGTCCAGAAGAAGTTGCATCAGATGGACTGACGTTTCTGTCTAGTTGAGGTAGCTGGTTTTGGTTTGGTTTTGGCTGTCACTTGCCAGCTATGTTTAGCATGAATAAGAGTTTTCAGATGTCCTGTAAATCAAAGTCTGGCCTGGTGTAAAAAGACTGTTACAAGCAGAAATGGAGGAGAAGATACTGGATTTTCCAGCCAGTGAATTATTTTGGAAGAGGAGACATGGAGCTAGAAGGCTCCTGAGCTAATCCTGCCTTGTGACATGTGGGTGAGATGTCCTAGTTGAAAGTCTCACAGGGCTACAAGGAAAATGTTTCTGTTGTGTTACACCCAATTACACCAGGGCTGCGGCTGATCCTGCCTCGTGTTTGCCGCCTGTGACTTCCCTCTCCTCTCCCACACGGCAGGTTGTGACAGATGCAGCCACCGCTTTCAGCAACAGACCTGTGTCAAGGTGGGGAGAAGGGCCGCTTGAATTCGGAGTTGAATAATATCGCTTCGATGAAGCTCGGGGCGTCGGGCCGCGCTCCACAGGGGCTCGCAGGGCACCTGCCCGGGCCACGGGCCATGGGTGGCAGCAAGCACGCCGGCTGCCAGAGAGAAAAATTGGCCCTGTGTTTGCAAAGAACAGAGGAAAAGAGATTAGAGGTTAAACTGGAAATAGTGTTAAAATATTCTCGGTGTATGATGGCTGTAGCTGTGGATTTAAATTGCTGAAATTACCTTGTCAGGATGCCTTATCAGCTGCTGTTCTAGTGATTGTTTGGTTTAGATAAGAACTCAAGTGCGATAAAACCTTGATAACAGTTTAGAGATTACAGCTCTTTTGAAACTGCTGGCACTTGCTAGGGGCTCACTGAGCTGCTGAGAAGCTACGGTTGCATTTATTCCACTGCATTTTTTCCCCTTTTCCCTCTGCTGCCCCCCCTCCCGCCCTTGTTTCATGTTTTTGTTTAAGTGCTTAATCTTGTGTTTTGGATTGTTATTTTGAGACATGCCACCTTTTCTGAGCACTTGCTGGAAATGGTGCGTGTGGGTAGAGGAGATGACCAGTGCAGAGGAGTGAAGTGAATGCTGGGGAGAACAAAAACAAGGTACTTCTGTAGCTCTCGCCACCTGTTCCAGTTTAGGTGCGCTGAGCTGCCCGCACACGTTCAGAAGCTACAAGGATACAACAGGCTGGGTTGCTCAGCATGCTTGGGAGCATTCTCCTGGTACTTCCCAAAATACAAAGTTCCTGCGAAAATCTTTTAGTCTGTGACAGTTGTTTTAATGGGGATGTAAAATACCAGTCCTTAATCTACCTGTTGTTTGTGGTAGTATGTTTGTGTCGCTTCTACTAGCTTTGACTGATATGTTTTGGGGTTTGTGATCTTGTGGGGTTTTTTAGATAGAAGCTAGCAACAAGCCTCCAGCTGAATTCATCTTGTACATATGTAGCGAATGGGACAGAAGTAATGCTGTGGAAACCAACGTGGTATTTTTGTTTAATTCTTATTGAAGGTAATTTATACAGCATGGCCATAGGGCCTTATTTTGGTTTTGTCTTCTAATAAATTTTGCGCTTGGCAGCTCTTGCACATCTGAAAGCGTGGCCTGATTAGTTTTTCAAAATAATTTAAATTGATTTGGTTTTCATGTAAATGTAAATTGAAATGAGGAAGCAGAGAACCTATGGCACTCAGTTGAACAACAGGGGGAAAATTTTTTGCTTCTATATTTCTGCTCATGCTCATTAGGCTTTAATAGTGAAGCAGTGTGTCTAGGCACTCCTTGTCTACAAATGTGTTTTTAGCATGTCCATCCAAAGGATAAACTTCAATTATCATGAAATAAGGAAGAAGATTTCTCTGCTGAGATAATTAGGTATCTTGTGTATTAATTGTATTTACAAAATTCTGACATAGTCTGTGACTGGTGACGGTCAAACTCATCTTGGTTTGGTCAGCAGTAGAACTGTTTCTATTACACCATCTGGGTTCTCCTACCTAAAAGCATTCTGGTTTTAAGCAACGTACAGATCACTGCATGATATGGCTGGCACAAGAGGACTGTTGTAATTCTCCTACTGAGCAGCATTTGTAGCATACTGATGTGTAACAAATAGTACTGTTGTTATGCAAGTATTAAGAGGAGTGTCCTGTTAGTTAGACTGGATCTCCAGCTTGCTTTTTAAAACGTGTTTTGTCCTGTGGCTATAAGGGTGCGGCTCTGGCGGGAGTTGTGGCAGGCAGGGCACCAGGATTGCAGCTGCTGAGCTGGAAGAGATATAACTGGGCACTATTTACAAGTTGAATGTATTTATCTTGCATCTGCAAGAGTGGAGAAAAGATTATTTGGGACAATATTTGAGGAAGCCTTAACTGAAGTTTTCAAGCACGTTTCTTTATGTTCTGGGCTGAAACATATGATAATGTATTCACTGTTGAGCACCTGCATTAAAGTTGTTCAGATGCTGGATGGTGCAGAGCTGGGAGGTGTTGGTTACAAGTGCTGTTCATCTGACCAAAGAGTCTTGAGATGTCAGAGTGGTTGCAGCTTGTACCTACTTTCTGTAGTGGGCTTGAAGTTTGTTTTTGCATATTGTTGTGATTTTTTTACTTGGTGTTTGTGATGAGCTGATTTTGTCTAGTTCACCGGTTATTTTTTTCCTTTAGTAGCAAATCTAGTGTATCCTCTGTCCCATCGCTCAGGCTGATAACACTCTAGGTGTGCTCCAACGTGCATGACATGTTCTGCAAAGTCCACAACAAAACTTTGGACTGCGTCAGTTTGACTATCTGGGGATATGTAAATAATTGCAACACAAAGTCCCAGAGGAAACTGTACTCTGGAATAACCAGTCTTTGCTTTGTTGTTGGTTTTGGTTTTATTATTTTCCCCTTGCTTTTAACCTGAAATGCTTCATTTCTTCCTGTAACATGGGAGGAACCTTTTTGGCAGTTGACTTACTGAATGTACTCCCGTGTACACTTGCAGCAAGTCATCTAAACGCACTGGTAAGATAAATTAACAGTTAAGTGTCTGATTGTTCTATGTATTGGTTATATCTCAAAACATAGGTTTTATGAGATTGCTGTGAGCTAAAACTGTTCTGTTTGTATGTGGCTGAGAGCAGGTATGTGGCAAACTTTTAATGGGGCAGCATTTGTGTTGGATCTCTGGTTCCTGTCCAGGAACAGGTGAATTGTTGAGATTGTGAAGATGAGGTTTCTCATGAGATGATAGTATGTTGATTTTTATGTTAGTTACTCATATTGGAGACTGATATGGAGGCATTATGTGCACCATCTCTAGCCCTAGAAGATGTGACACTAGGTAAATAGGGAAGTCAAAGTTGGAAGAAAAAAACCTGATCAGACTATTTTTAGAAATGCTGGGCTGAGGTGTAGGGTGACTACGTGATTTCCTTAGGGTTGTACAGGAGGCCTGTGAAAGAGCAATTAAGCAAAAGATGAACCACAGCAGAAATACAGCTCCAAACTATTTGAATTGTGAAATCTAATCAAATAATAAGAATGAACAAATAAGCTACCCAGCAAATGAGATCCTTAATGACTACTGGGTTAGATTCTTCTTAATGACATTCAGGCACTCATGGGTAATATTTTCAAGTCTGTGTTTATGACCTAAGACTGTTCACTTTGTTTTTTTCCTCTTAATGAAAGCTCAACATTTCTTTTGTTCCAACTAATTTCAGAACTTAGAGGTTGAATCCAAATTATCACACATGCTTCACAACAAAAGAAAGTGTTTGCAGCATTGCCTTTCTCAGGGAAACTGTGGAAATAGCCCAGGCTCTCTCCAGCCCTACTCTAATTTGAGGTTTAATGCTCTGTTAGTATTGGCCCACGCTTGCATCATTTCAGTAGATGTGAGCTGGGACTAGTAACAGGGAGGAGAAGCTGGCCACTGCATGGTGTGGGGATGGTCAGAGTCTGGAGCTTGCAAGAGAACTTACAAAGCCAGAGTTGGGTGACTTTTTCCACCCAGATCCAACTGCATGAGGACTGCAAACAAAGCCTAACATGAGCTGCTATCGCAATTTGGTCTGTTTTGGAATAATTCACAACGGGTTAATTTTCCATCAGAAGATTGCAGTCAGTGGCTTGGGTGAAAGTAGTCCTTGCAGGTGTCCTCCCTTCAAGATGCAGTTTCAGGAGCTCCTGTGGATACGTTCTCACCTATTCCTGTGCAAGAAGAGGTTATCAAAGCTCTGGCGGGGCATTTCAAAGATTCCTTTGCAAAACTCAGAGGTTTCACTTTTCACCCTAAAGTTTCATTTTGAATCTTAGCTCCGTTTCAGGTGATGCTAATAGCGAAACTTGGCTAGCTCTTCTGGGCTGGAACAGTTACCAAAAAATCTCACACATCACGCATAGCTTGCATGCAAACACATAGGATAAGGAGGACAGATGATAGGTCAGATGTGTGGTTCTGCAAAGCATCCTATGGAGAGTTACAGTTCTGCAGCCACAACACCTAGATGTCCCTGCTATATCCTGCTGTTGCTAGCTGGATTTTTAAACTCGGGGCTGTTACTGAAAGGGACATGAGCTTACCGTTTCCTTTGTGACATTTGCTTTGGCAATTAAGAGGTAAACTCTCTATTACCTCCGGGCTGTTACAGGGCAGTGCCATCCCTTCCTCTAGAGCCTGACTTAGACTTACTAATGTAAATTTTTCAAGAATAATGTAATCTCCTACATGCAAGTAATTCCAGTGTTGTTCTCTACCATAACAAATACAGTAATTTAAATTACACAGAGGAAGCAAACATAAAGGTTTTAATACTAACCTCAGTTGTTACTCTGGACCCTAGCACCTCATCGGTCTGAAGGAAAGGGTGGTGACAAGTGCATCCCCTCGGTGTGCTTGCCTTCCTTTGTGTGTGTGAAACAGGTCATAGACACAAAGAGAGTCCTACTAGCAAAACCACAGTGCTAAATGCACAGGGGCTCCGAAGTTATGGCTCTAAAGATCTGGTTTGTGACCTGTCGGTCATCTTTCTTATGTCTCTTAAGACATGAATCGTCTTACAGTAAAAATTAAATGCAATTTCATTGCTCAGAACAGCTTCAAAGTGGCCTAGCTGATTTTGAGTTTGACCCCAAAAGCAGTTCGGTTGCATGGGATGTCAGGCGTACGTCTTGAAGATCATGACTAAACCACACCAATTTATTTAGCTACAGTGAAGAATTTGAATTATTCTGGGTGGTTTTTTTTTCCTTATAACTTCTCAAGAAAGGCAAACTTTAAGCTACCACACACAGCTGGTGTTTCTAATAAGACACAGATGTGGTTTGGGATCTCTCCCATCTCCTGAAACATTTAAATATAGATAAATAGAACTTAATCAGCTATAAATAACAGCATGTCATGCCTGTGGATCACTAACCTTCTCTGGGACTCCCACAGGACTTGGGTTAAGCTTAATGGCTTCAGTCTACTACAAACAACAGAATAATCAGTGGTTGGATGTTGCATGGGGGAAGGTGGAGGGAGTGTAAAAAAGCAAGTCAACATGCATAGCCACTGACGTGGTGCCCCAGCATTCAGTGTGGGTTATCTGTCATGTTTCAAGACCAATGGGATTATTTTATTCCGTTTTGGATTCAGTGCACTGGAGATTTAATGTCAGTACTACATCTGTAAGTGATGTTTTAAAAATAAACTCAGGAGGCACCTATGAACTCTTTTTTCCTCCCCTTAGGGATAACTCCTCAGATTTGCTGGAGTAAAAAGGTAGTAATTGTGGCTCCCTAACTCTGTTGTAGATGAAGGGAAGTTACTCCTCTGTGGCCATTGCATACTGCTAATTTAGAAGGGTAGATTGTGATGTCTGGTCTGGAGTATGATGACCATCAGCCACAGGCATTTCTCCTAGGCTTTGGGGGTGGTGGTGTCAGTGTCTGTCAGCTTCCAGCCCTGGGATCTGGTTGTCTGGCCAAGCTGTCTCTCTTCTAGCAGCTTTCTGCTGAAGCAAATGTGAGACAGATGCTGGTGAAGCCGTTGAGACCCATCTTCCATTGCTGCCAGGTTCTGCTCTTTCTGTTTGGGCATTACTCAGCACAGCGCTCTGGCATTACGTGTGCATTCACCAGCTGCTGTACATCCATCCCATGGTATATAAATACCATAGGTGACCACGGATCAATAATGGAAACAACTGCTGTAGAGGCAGTGCCATGTTTATATACGGAATTGATTTTCTCCTCTAGTACTCAGTGCAGACTACGATCTTCTTTTGATACTTTGTGAAACATAGACTTTCAGTCTCTTGTCTTCCTCTGTGATTGTCACACCTCTTGATGCTGCACGTGAGCTGAAGCAGTCACTGATAAGTTGTCTTGAAGTTTTTCATATGTTAATATGGAGGTGATGTGCCAGATGTTGACCTTTGCTCAACAAACAGCCTGGTTTCCCCAGTTAGCAGTGACCATTGCCATCGGACTCCCAAATGCCAAGGGAACTGTAATGTCCTAGCCCGCTCATTTGTTCTCCTTCGTATTGTTGGTTTTGTTTTGTTTTTTGTTTTTTTTTTTTTTTTGTATTAGTGAAATGCATTTTTTGCTTAGTAATTTATTTGTCCTTTCTCATGTTTTTGATTGTCACTTCTCACAAAGAGCACTGGTGAGAAGAAATTTCCTAGACGTTTTTACATGTTAGCTTCTGCTCTTGTATGACAGTCAACGTGAATGGATTCTGTGATAGCATAAGCTTTCCCCAGCTACAGTAAGTTTGAGTTACAGGTTTGGGGTTTTACGGGAGATCTGGTTTACATCAGAGCTATCCCTGTGCCCCGTCCAGGCTGTCAGGTAACAGGATCTGAGGGCAGTCTGTCAGCGCTCCTCAGCCAAGGGCCTGGCCGGGGCTGTGGTTGGGAAACTGGCAGCGCGTCAGTTTTTTTGGTTTCACCTGTGGCACAGGTTGCGTGCGGTTGTTGTTGCGTGCAGTTGTTGTGGCGTGCACTTGTGACATGTGGTTGTTGTGGCGTGCAGTTGTTGTACCGTGCAGTTGTGGCGTGCGGTTGTTGTGGCGTGTTGTTGTGGCGTGCAGTGGTACTGCAGGGAGCCTGGGCCACGCGCATCTGGATGCTTGCTGCTCTCCCTGCACCCCTTTCCAAAGTGAGAGCCAGTATCGGGGCGTACAGTTAACACAGGGTTGCCCATGTGCTTTCTTGCAGCCCTGTGAGCCGCCGTTCTTTCATGGGAATGGCATGAGAAGGTTCAGGAGGAGCAGAGCGAGCCCCCAGTGCTGCGGCAGGGCCTGCGGCCTCCTCCCGCCCGTGGTCCCCACGCCGTGGAGCCCCCACTGCCAGCCGGGCTCAGGGAGACACGGAATATTTATTTATAAGCTGTCTGTACAGATGTTTTCGTTGTGGTTTGCGGTGCATTGGTGCCACTTAGTGGGGGGAGAATTGAATTGACAGCTTCTAACAGAGCAGTGGAAGACAAGGAGTCTTCGTATTCCAGCCCCGCTGTCACCCCCAGCTGTATTCCTGCCGTTTACAGAGAAATTCAAAGTTTAGTGCTAGCCGCAGAGCTGCTGTGGGCACTGGAGCTGGCTGGTGACACAGCCGTGCTGGTGGCTGGACGGGCACTGACCCTCGTCCCAACAGAGGAAAGCTGCCCTGACAGCACTACTGAATATCAGGCTAAATAGTCTGGCTCTGCTGATAGACAAAGTTAATCCAGCCAGGCTTTGTGCTATGCATGGTTTTGGCAGGCTTAAAAATCACTCTCCCTCTGTGTTATGATTTCCACTATTTTAGGTGTAGCAAGGAGGATGATGGAATGGGATGGTGTTAGCTCTGATTCCAGTTTTGGAGGAGCCAATCTAAAACCAGCTAACTAGATTTTCTATTGATTTCCCCACAGAATGGCTTGGGGGAAAAATGAAAAAGCCTGTGCTATGATACTTTACAAGGAAATGCTCTTGGTTAACTAATAGTACCTGAGCAGAGAGCCGTCTGTCTGCTGTTTGCAGTTCCTGAAATGGCCATGGGCCCCAGACCCCACGTGAGCCTGGAGTTTCATTGTGAGGTTGCAACATGGCACGTTGCCCTCAAAGTGCTTTGCAGCATCCTCTGTTTTGTAAGGGGGCTGTGCAGTCTTGGAGAAGGTTCTGTGTTGTCAAGATGCTTAAGAATATCTTGTATTTGACCAATAGCTATTTTTTTTGTCCCAAGTAGGAAAGGACACTTTAGGGTGGTTTTACCTTGAGTTGAACTGAATTGCTGAATTGCTTTATAGGTTTTTTTTTGCACACGGGCTCCTTACCTTGTTGATTTGTTTCTGTGGGGGTGTGTGGCATGTGGTACCCCAGGGCTCCAGGGAATCTGAGCATGGTTTTGCAATGCTTCCATATGGGGAACTGCTGCTAATTTTAGTGAAATTTCTGGCCATGGAACAGTTATGCTTTCAGTCCTTATAAAAACATAACTTTGACCAGGGATTTTGCTTAATGGCCCTGACTGTTACCTGCTGTAGCTTTCATCTTAGCTAGTCCCGTTACCCTCAGCAGGAACAGCAGCAACTCGCCGAGGCTGGCAGATCCCACCTACTGAAATGTTTCCCGGAGCCCCTGGTGACTTTCTTTGTGTGCTGTGGTGCCTTGGCTCCTACAGCAGGGAGATTAAAGCCACCGTGGGTGCGTGTCCTGGTGCCACCTCTCCTTAGCTCTGCACATGGCCGCTCCTTCTGCACGCTGCCCGTGGCACACGCCGCTTCCCCCCGTGCACGCCACGGCCGAGCTGACTGCTCTAGGTGATGGGGCACGGGGGCTGCACCTCCTACCTCGGCTCTGGACCTGTTTGTGTCTCTCTTGCGCTCTCACCAGAGGGCACTGCACAACATGTTGCAGCCTAATAAATAACCTCTTAACCTGCTTAGCTGCTTTATGCTCAGTGGCATGTTTTACAACGTTACCTGGAGTCCTTGAATGCTGGTTCCCGTGGCAACCTGAGATAGCATTTTTATTCTTTATTACTATCACTGTTTTATTGCTGCCTTGTTCAAGTGTGTTGCCTTGGTGTGTGTGCGAGCCACAAATCTGTTTCTAAAAATTATATTGTTAAACCATTTAGTGAATTTAGAAAAAGGGTGATGATCTGTCACTGTCTATTTAATATTAAATGGAGAAGGACACTATAAATGGAAACAAAACTAAACCAGCAACCCAAATATTAATACAGAGAGCTTAGAATGTTTGATGGAGGTGCAAATAGTTGTGTAAAAGCAAATTAATAGGAGGAATACTGCTTCTGCAGAGGAACCTTGTAGTCTTAATTTCAGTGAGAGGACTTAATGACAGTGTCAGGATGTTCTTAGGAGTGGGCTTTGGCCAAAGGCAGTCATGGGAGTGAGGACCTAAATTTGTTTTAGGGTGAAATTTGAAACATTTACAGAAGGAGCTGTATAGCCCGATAGGGAACAGCCTGAAATTAAGCTGGTAATATGGATCAGGTTGTAGGTAACTAATTGTTTGCACCATATTTATGCTATATTAATCCTATGGCTGATGTGTCCCACTTATCTGCAGGGTCCAAAAAAGATTTCTTCTACCAGGCTTCAAGAGTAGGGGTGGAAGTCCTTTGCTGGAGGTGGGGGTAGAGATGGGTGTGCTGGTCCCAGTGATGCTCAGTACCTAGTTGCTAAGATCAGCCATTGACAGATTTGGTTTTGGGAAGGAAGGTGGATTCCTGCATGTGGGATTAACAGGGACCGTGGGGAGAGGTTTTGCTCTCTTTCTTGGTGCACTGCACAATCCGTTCCATAGGATTGTTTAGAGATTTTACCTAAAACATGGCATTTTTTCTGTTCCAGGGGATAATGGGTGGTAGTGGGGATTTGGAAGAGCTGCAGTGCATTTCTTCTACAGTTCTCCTCAGGAGAGCTGCTGGGACACAGCCAGGGTGCGAGCAGGTCCCTTTGAGCTGGGAGGAGCAGTGGGGCAGGCTGGCTCCCCACGGGACCTGCCCCTCTGAAGTCTGGCTCGCGGGGGCTGTTTGGAGCCAATTAATCACAGCCCACAGCAGGATGGGATTTTTCTTCAGGGCAAAGACTCAGTTTCTGGGAACGGTGAAGCAAATGGAGTTAAAGGCAGCGTGATCCTGCACACGCAGGAGCCAGCTGGCAAACCCCAGATAACAGATATCTTTCCAAGCACATGGTAGGAGCAGTGCCGTTTTCAATGGCTCCCTTGTACACGCCGTCATCTTCCTTCCCTACTTTAAGTATTAGGGGGCTGCTATAAAAATATTTGTTCTTTCTTAGTTCCTCTGTCTGTGTCACTCTTCCCTATCGACTGCTACTGTGCAGCTAAGCACGAGAGTAGGATATAAGTATCCCCTGTGCAGAGAGAGGATGTTGAAAGGACTGGGGTCAGGGCTGCCTCCTTGAGGGTGATCTCCCGTGTTTAAGGAATGGAGAGGCATCATTTGGAAAGGTATAAATTATCTAGGGCAGCACATAGAATTTTACAGCCTGTACTTAAATCCTTCATTATATCTTGTGCCAGCAGCAAGGCGGATTCTGCAGGTTTTTCTGAGGACACTAACCTAGAGATTCAGATGCTTTGGGGGATGTGTCTGTCCTTCCAGAAAAATCCGAGAGGTTTTTTTTCTTTCTCCCCTTTATTCTTTGCAAATTCCCCTATTTTGGAGTGATGGTTTGCAGCAGAACAGGTTTGGCACTGAGACTTTGGCAGGGAAATTTTGTCAGTGTGCTTGATGTACCCCCTTGTTAATCTCCAGAACCCACAGCAGAACAAACTGATCTGTGACTGGAATTCAGTCCTTGGTTGGGAAATTTAGGGAATAAGTCTACCTGAGCAGAACAGCTTTTCCAAAAGAAAAACATTTCTAGATAGCTAGACTGCTGATTGTTAATAAGAGAAGGGAGAGCAGCATGGGCAAGATAATGGGTTTCGAAGGAAGTGGATTTCGGTCAGCTCAGAGGTACGGTCTTGGAAAGTTGCTTGTAGTGAAAAGCAAGTTTAGGAGGGTTCAAAGTTGCTTAAAGAAGCAAATTTAATGGTGCAAGTAGGAACTCCCTTAATGGAGAGGACAGATGGGAAATGTAGTAAGAGATTACTTCAGCTAAATCACAGGCTCTTTAATGACCTGAGACTAAAAAGCAACATTAAAAAAAAAAAAAATTGGAGAGTAGGTTGAACTATTAAGAACAATTTTAGCATGAACATGCAAAGAAAAATTAGAGGGCCAAAGTCCAAATGAGCCACAATTGACAAAAGACATAAGGGGCAGCCAAAGGGGTTTCTATAAATGTTATTTGTCACAAGGGCTGGGTCAGGGAGCGGGTTGCTCCACTGCTCAGTGGAAAGGAAGAGCTCTCAAAAGATGGAAGTGAGAAAGCAGAAGTGTCTGAATGACTTTTTTTATCCTTTCTGTTCTTCCTGAGAGAGTCAGCTACAGTCGTGCAGCCAGCACACTGTCAGGAAAGAGGGAAGGACTAGATTTGAATACTTAAGTTAGCAGAGCCTGGAGGAATTCAGCTCCGGGTAGTTAGAAAACTGGCTGAAGCGATTTCAGTGCCATTAGTGATAATCTCTGAAAATCTGTGGAGGACAAATGAGGCTTGAGAAGACTGGAGGAAAAAACCTAATGGGATGTCTTTCAAAAAGGATGAAAAGGGGGAGCTGGGAAGCCTCTAATGCCAAGAGAATTTTTTTTCCAGAGAAGTATGATAAAGATGATCGAATTGTTTCTGAGCACGTAGAAGGCATCAATCCCTGGAAGAGCTGGAGACCTGCAGCTCCCACAGTAGTCACTACTTCCATTAACATTTGGATGACATCCTAGAGAGCACGGTTATTCACTTTGCAGATCATGCTAAGCTGAGACAGGTACAAGCACAGCTGAGTTCAGGACTAGGATTCAGGAGGATCTGAAGTAATAGAAATAGTCTGAAAAAAATAGGTTACAGCTTAGCAGTGCTAAGCAAAGAAGGAATGAGTGACTGCAGAAGACCAGAACAGATCAGATATGTGTTCTGCCAGAAATTATAAAAGAAAATGTGTGTGGAGGGTTTCAGGGTATAGCAGATCTCTAAATGTACCTGGATCTGCGATGCCATCTTGTTCAGTGGGGGTGGGGGGAATCATTGGGCCACAGGAATATAGTTTACTATAAAATATGCAATGCATTCTCTTCTTTTATTTCAGCCCTGGTAGTGGGTGCAGTATGGTTGTTCTGAATGGCACTGTTAAAGGAGGATACTGGCTGTCAGAAGAGACATGAGGGAAAATGTGCAACAAGAAGGCTAGTTAAGCATGAGGGCCGGTTTCTCCGGGGAGGCTGCAGCTGAAATGAAGCAAGAGCACCCTGAGGTGATTTTTCAGCCCGAGCTAAGATTAGTATATCTTTTTTAAAACCATCCTTTTACCTCATAGCAGAAAAGCTGAGAGATTTATTCATGCCCAGGGAGTAGTAGTGGTAAGTAAATGAACATACAGAATTCCAATTTAATTGGGAAAAAAGAGAAGGCTTTTTGGACTTGCAAGTAAGCAGGGAAGACATGAAGTTTTGGGTATCTCATGAAATGACTGTGTACCTGGAAGCTACTTTTTCCTTCTTTTGCCCCCAGGTAGCTCAGCTGGATAATAATAAAGGTCCATCTTCTCCTGTATCATTCAGTTACCAGGGATCATTAGATAATTAGAGTTGAAGCATCAGCAAAACTGTAAAATACTCTCATGTACTTTGTGTACTTGAAAGTTAAATTTTCTAATTTTATACTGTGGTTTGGATGTTAGTGAGACAGATCTCTAACTGAAGTACTGCTGGTTTGTTTGAAATGCTAAAGCATGGTGCCTGGAAATTCCTTGGTTTGTTTTTGATTTTTCATATCTCCTGGTCTAGCTCTAAGGGTGCCTGAAGACCTATAAAAATACAAAAACCCAAACAGAAATTAATACCAAGTTCTTCAAAAGGGAAATGGAGAATATAAGTGGTGTCTGGGGTGACATCAACATTTGGATCCCCCTCTTTCAGTCTGAAATCAGGCTTAGGATGGAGATGAAATAGCATCCAAGAGTTTTCATGACAGGAAGAGTCTTCAGACATCAGAAGACTCTTTAATTATGGGCAGAGTGATTCATTCAGTGGTCGGCATCTGTATCTCATTAAAATATGAAATCCTTCACTGTTTCTCCTTTAAATATGGAGGTATCCCTGTTTTATCTTTTTTGGCTTAGCAGAGCTGTATTTTATGTCAGATCATTGCAGTGTACCTTTCGAGTGAGCCTGAGTTATGTGCAGATTATTTAATGCTGAAAACATTGAGCAAATCTAATTCACCTGTGTTGCTTTCTCCAGAATCTTTTCTCCTTCAGCAACCAAGCACAGCACAAAAGCAGCTTGAAATGAAATTGGAGGATTAATTTCAAATTATTTGGGGAATGGGTGTAATCAATAAAAATAAGCTATTCTTTATGGTTTTTTTCCTGCTAAGCCCTAATCAGCAAGTGAAGACTTTCCCTGAAGCAAGCTATCTCAACAGGGCCAGCCCAACTCCTGCTAAAATTGATGGGGAAAAAAGTCTCCCATGGACTTCAGTGAGAGCAGCCTGCTTTGAACTGACTTTTATTGTGGCGAGGAAATATGCATTTTGTCTGCAAGAGGTTGACCATAAATACCTGTGCAGATGGATACATCTGCAGCTTGGTACAGCAGTGTGAGGCTGCATAAGGGTCAGGCAAGATAATCCCAGGTGAAAGCCTTTCATTACACTTGCCTTTCTCCCACCCCACTAGAAATAAACTGCCAGGTGCATTTTGGATCAATAAGGAGGATTTTCAGGCTAAAAGGGTCATCATAGCTTGCCAGAATTTCCTCATTTTTTCCAATGTCTTGCTATGAGATTTTAGATTTTGAAAAGAGAGGATGTGCACACATAGACTTTTACAACAAATTAGAAGCAATTAAGTGTTTTCAGTTTTCTTATATCGGTTGTGATTAGCGTAGTGACTCTACTGCCTCTTTCCAAAATGCATTAAGGCTGTCAGATGTAAATTGGGAGCATCAAAGCACGTTCTGCAAAGGGTTATGAGCTGGTCTGTAGTGCAAATTGCTCTGAATTCTCCAAGTGTGTTCAGTGCCAAGCACAAATTGCATTTTAAAAGCAATATTTTGTTTGGCCAGTGTGTATTAATTTAACTGTGTTCAGCAGCTGTGAGGTTAAATTCTGGTTTGCCAGTTGGCTTTAGGGTTTGAAACAGAAACAGCAGCAACAGGTTTCTCAGCATCGCGTGTGATAAAGTGACGCTGAAAAAAGTGGGAGAGGAGAGAGTGTGGAGATGCTTTAATTTATCAAGGGCAAGCACTTAGCCACACAGCCATTTGTTACTCTTTGGTGGGTGTTATGGTCTGCCCAGAAATACTGAAAAGAGGGAAAACTAGGTGGAAAGTTGGGACAAAAATATATAAGGAGCTGGAAAGAGGGCTGGCTGCCAAAATCAGTGGTGTTACAGTTGGCCCCCAGCTTTGCTCCTTGCTTGTCTTGGCGCTGTAGTTGCAAGACAAATATATTTGTGTTACTGTTGTTGGTGAAGTCTGGCTGGCTGCATAGCAAATGGTGTTGAGCAGTGGGGAGACTTCATCTTGTGAGTCATCTGTGAGCGGGGAGCGGGACGGGAGGGTGATGATTTTAGGTCATTCAGGCTGGGCTGCAGGCTGTTTGATGCTCTCTTTCATAAGCACTTCAGCAGTAAAAAATGGCCACAGGATGAAGCCTGCTCTTCTGCAGACTGGGGCAGCAATACTCATTGGTGTGGGGCTGGTTGGTAAAGTAGAGAATTTGGGATGAACCATGAGTAACTTCCTGCTGTCCTAAGGGGGAGACAGATGTGAGGAGTGGGAAGAACAGTCAGTGGTTACGGCGCCCTGACTCAGGAGATTGTCTCCTCAAAGCAGCAAAAAGCCAAATTCAGTCTCTGAGCCTTGTTCTTTACCTGTGTAACACAAGTCACAGCAATGCCCAGTCTGCTAGAGCACTGTGAGGATAAATCCACTGAGGAGTTTGAAGTGCTCAGATAAATACCTGTGAGAGCACGGAGAGGCATTTGTGCTTGTATGAGGGATAAGCGCTTTGTTAGTAATGACCTGGAAAGGACGGAGCTACTTGCAGGTATAGTAAGCACAAGCAAGTACCTCCTGTAGTTGACAGGCTCTTGGTATAAATCATTTGTGGAATAAATGACACAAGAGAATTCATGCTTCCTAGAGGAGAAGGAAAGAAGTCTCTGCTGAGCTTAATAAAAATGAAAATTTGGTAATGGGTAATATGAGTCTGGGTGGTCACAGTCTGCTTGACAGGAGCTGTAAGGTCACAGATTAAGTAGGTACCCAAGTTGGTTGCAGCAATATACAGATTATTGAAGGAAGATGCATCCTGGGAGTCTCTACCACAGAAAAGCAACATCTGCGATAACTGTGGTTTGGCACAGCAGAATTCAAAGGAATTATTGCTGCAAAAGGCTGTGTATTTGACGTGCCTTTAAGGTGGCTTCCAGGGTTCTTTTCTTTTGCACTTTTGAAGGTCTCTGTGAAATAGGGTGGGAGGAGCTTGCCCTGTGCTGTGACAGCCCAGAGAGTCTCCTCAGCCTGAGGCCATGCTCCCAGCATGGGAGAGGGTCTCCAGCTCCCTCCCTCATGCTGCCAGCCACATGTTCCCTTCCCTTCCTTTCTGGCCACTAGCATATGTGCTTATAACTGCTGCAGAGAGCTCAACCAGCCAAAAGCTCACATGATTTAAAAAAAAAAAAAGAAAAAAAAAAAAAAGAAAAAAATTAGTTTCTTTTGGGCTAATTTCCTGAATGGTCTCACACTTAGTCATAAAGGTACTGGTGCAAGGGAGAAGGTGGGAACAGATGGGGGGCAAAGGGAAGAGTGGGCATCGGTTAGCTTATAACTTCCCTGGGACTGTCAGGTCTCGGCTGGTACAGCTCTGTCTCCTTGAAATGGAAGAAATGCATCAAGCTGAGGTCAGGAGTTCCTTCCACAAGTGGCAGCACACAGGCCACTGCTGCTCCATGGTGCCGCTCTGTTTGGTCTGTCCCCACACACCAGTGCCATCAGCATGCTTTGTGCATGGTGAGCTTCAATAAACCAAGCATTGGAAGCAGGATCCTTCCCATGTTCTTCCAAAAACTGAGTCAACTGGAGAACAACAAGCAAAGCTGCTGCATTGCAGGAGCTGCAACCTGGAAGAGATACAGGAACATACCTGGACAGGTTCTGTTTGTGAGAAAGCATGAGTTTTAGCTCATTGAACTACTAAACCTCCAAGTGTTGCAAAGTTGAGGTCAGGAGCTAGCTGTAAATTGAGTGACTGGCAAGGAAACCCAATTAGCTGCTTGCCTTTTTTCCAGAGTTCCTGCATGGAGGTCATGCAGATGTTTGTCACAGCAAAAGGCTTCCAAGTTGGTGCAGTTCATCTCAATGGATAAAGGGTTTTGCTCTCCTGCAGTGATGTACCCTGGCACGCACCTTTATCTGTAGAAAGAAATTATTTGAGAAAGGCCTCTGTTCTGTGTGGCTTTTTTCCCCCCAGTGTAATAGTTCAGCTTTCTTCTGCTAGTCTTAATTCCACCTGCTCTCCGGAATTCACATTCTTTGTGTATATAACAACTGCCACCAGTTATTTTCCCCACTGTGATCACTGCAGAGCCAAGTTATACATCTCATGTTTTAGAAATTTTCTCCTAGAAATACATTACTGCAACTACAGTACTACGTTGTGGGTTTTTTGTTTTCTTCCAGCATCTTTATTAGTGTCTGAAAGACAGACCAATGTACAGAATTAAGGTACACTAATACCAGAGAGGTGGTGTTGTCTCCCTTCTCCATGTAATGATGGTTTGTCTTTTCCCAGCTAAAATTTTGTTCCCCCAGACCCATCGCCTTGTCAGGCTGTGTAGCTCAGCCTGTGCTACTGTTTTTCCTCACCACCCCGGAGTTCTGTGTGTTCAAGGTGTGCTCAGTTCTAGGGACACAAGGCCATGACTGGCTGCCTCTTGCTTTGTTTTGCTGTGAAACTGTGTTGATAAAATGCTTGCTGGGCTGGTAATCTCACAGCTAAGCCCAGGGGTTTGCATTTCAAGAAGGAAACTTTCACTATTACCCTGTAAACAGAAGCATAGAAGGAATTAATTTGGAAAGAATTTCATGTAAATTTTTATATGCTGTCCTGCTGCCAAGATATCTTGACAGTTGGGTGGCAGTAGCATGGTTTTTAACTTCTCTATGTATACAAACAGGATGACTTAAGTTCTTCCTCTTTACCTCTGAACAAAAGAAAAAGGTGAGTATTTGAACAGATGTTTTGCAAATCGGTAGCTGGCTCACGGTGCAGCAGGGAAGCAGCGTGGTCTTTGAGCAAAGCATTGTCACTTGCCCTTGGTGCTTCCTGTCTTTATGCTGCCTTATCTTATGCCAAGACAGGTCCCTTTTCCAAAGGACAGAGATCACAGGGAGAAGCCAAAACCAGAGAAGTACACAACAGGAAAAGCTGGCAGATTGTGCCTGCTCGTGAACAGCCCCATAGAGCCCTCAGGAGGATGGGAGAAAGAGCATCACAGGCCAACCTCTTGGGGATGGCAGTGGGAGAACATGACTAATGGTGGGAAGGCAGCAACAGAAAGGAAGAAGGGGTGGAGGTTTGGGGACCTGGAACTGCACCATGTTGCCTGGACAAGGGGGCGACATGGAAAGGTTCTGGATAGGCACCAGCAGAGCAGGAAGCAAAGTCTGCCAAGACGGTTGTGATGGCTTGAATGGCTCCCTCCTCTCACGGCGTGAGGAGCAGGCTGGGCTCTCCTAGGCCTCTTTAATCCAAAGAAATTGCAGCCATTTACAAACGTCGTTTTCTGAGTACACATAGTTAAACTGGTGTAGTCCGTTAGCATGAACGCTCAAATTGGTTTAAGAGTGGCTGATATAGATCAAATGTATTGGAACTAGCTAATTTGAGAGTGTCCATGCAAGGGGGTTCTGCCAATTTAACATCATCAATTTAGACACCAGTAGTTGCATTACTGCAGTGTTTGAATGCAGACTAACAGGGGCAGTGACTAGGAGAAGGCTTAAAGAGGCCTCTTTCTCTGAAGCAGTGTATAAAGCTACTAAAATGAATAAAATATTTGAGCACATATAGTAGGAAATTGTGGTATCATCTCACAGGGACTTGAGCTTTCTGAGGAAAGAAAGGAATTTTTTTTTTTTTTTTTTTTTTACAAATAGGGGACATACATAATTTATTATTTTATGCTTCTATCTCATAAAATCTCACAGAAACTTTCTCCCAGAAATGCAAATCTTAAGACTCTGAGAGATAGATTTGGGTCTGGATGACAGTCAGGTGTCCCAGCGTGTGGGGTTAAAGTCTACAATGACAAACTAAGTATAATATTTCTGCACACAAGTGGTTGACATCCCTCAACGTTGCATCATACCTAAGTAAAGCTGTGGGGTTTATTTTAATGCAATATATTTCTTTCTTCCTGCACTTGAGAGATCTCTTCCCTTCCTCCTCCTGCTCCATGGTGTTACTGCACTTTCCTAACGACAATTAAAATGTTGACACCTGGCTTGGCTCTGCAGATTAGGATTTGATTTTCTGTAATTATATGTTATCGCTCACATTCAGTAGCAATTTTACCTTCTGTACAGTATGATAACACTTATTAATTCAATAAAAGAAATCAATTCACAGGCAATTTCAAAATGTAACACCTTGGTAACTGAGTACTAACCAATCAGATTATGCATCTGACATTGTGCCTTGTCATTTAATCAGTAATGGGTGATTGCAAAAGCAGATATATGTCAGATGTTAATTAAGAATAACACAGTTTGGGACCATAATGTTAGCAGTGCCTGTTTTGTTATGATGCTGTGCTGAATATAGCTAATATTTGACTTGCACTTAAGTATTATTTACAGTAAATGGAACAATAAGGATATTTATTCTGTCTCTGTGTTCCAACAGATGTATTAGATTTTCTTTTTAATCAGTGGAACATACTGAGCATTAATGGACCACCACACAGTACCTGCCTGTGTATGTGGGATGTGGAGGTGGTTTTGTTTATAGTGAACACGCTCCATCTTATCTTCTAGAAAGTTACATAGTCTTGCTTTCTCATGGCTTTTTTTATCTTCTCAGTGTTTTACTTGGCATCTGCCAATCAACTCTTTCCATCAGGTTATTGTTACAGCGTTGAAAAATAGCTGTGAAAGCTGTGGGTATGCATCACCTCTGAATGTGCTGAAACTCTCCCCACCCACCCCCCTCATCCATTGTACCAGGTAGCAGGTGAAATGCACTCTTCTTCACCAGTGACCCTGCTTGGAGAGTGCTTCACCGTGGGCAGGTAGCTGGCACCACCTTTTACGTCATTTACATCTGCCATTTTCTTCCCTTCAGGATGTCTTCGAGCTCTGACCTCATGGTTGGTCACAAAGCTTAAACCAGGGCATGTTCCCCTCCTTGCTTTGGGCCTTCCCGGGCTCTGTTTGACCGGGGTTGACCACGTTGTCTGTCCTGGTGTTCAGCTCCAGTTCAGGGTGCTTGGCGGGCAGTCAGTGCCTCTGACTCCCAGCGCTTTCACTGACAATGAAGAACGTGCAGGACCTAGCCCTTAATTTTATCTCTTTACTTTAAAGACCCATTTGTTCTGTGTGATTAGGACCTATTAGTCCAGTTAAATTAAGATGAGAACAGGTGAAATATGCCTGAAACGGACATTTCATCTTAGCCAAATGTTATCATACTGACACAACCGTCTTTCCTGATTTGTAATTAAGTTAGAGCCAAGGCCACCAGCTACTGAACTCTACAAAGCAAACTTAAAAGATACAAGGGATCTCCAATAAAGTTGTAAACTTCAATTACACAGCACCAGCCCAGGGTTGTGAGCTTTCATTGGACTCTTACCTAATTTTATTCTAACTGCAGCATCCAAAATTAGCAGCTCTGGGGCATAGTCTATTCATTTAACAGTCTGCATATTCATTAAATCTTATAAATTGGCATCAGAAGTTTGGTTTTAGCAACTTACTCATTGAAAGAGGGAGGCACATTCAGCATTAGATCAATTATGTTTTCTGTTTGGTAAGCCATTTGCATTCAGGGCTTGCCTAAAATGTGGCAACTCTTGTGACCCGAAGTAAATTTTCCCATTAGAGTGATTCACTAATGGCTGATAAAGCAACACAGAGCTTGTAAAACCATTTGCTGTGAAATTTCAGCAAGAAAAGAGCTGTCTCTCTTGCCTCAAGATATCATTGATTTCAGGGAAGTGGAAGAATTGCAGGTGGAGATGGCAACAGTGGAGGTTTCCTCCTTCTTTTAACAGCAGTCTGTTTTCCCTTCCCTCGTTTTAACCAGCAGACAAATGCAACATTAGTGTCTCTAATTTTATTTTTTTAAAAAATCATAATTAGATATTACCATCTTTTCTACTGTGATCTCCCAGAAGAAAAAAAGTCTTTCAAAGGATGTTCTTCTGTGGAACTCTTGCTATCATAATTTCATACTTGGTATTCCACCATGGGTACTTGTTTAGATTTTTCCTTTCATTATTGTTCTTCTATATAACTGACCCAGCTGAACTTCAGTGATTTACGCAGAGCTATGACAACTCATATCCTGATGTGTGAGTCTTGGCTTATTACTTGAGTGTGGCTTTCTTGAACTTCTAAGGAAGCTGAGTGTTTATTTTCATATGTGCATGCCAGTAATGAAGCAATCCTATATTTTGCAATAACTGTTTGAGTTTATCTGGAGAGAGCCCAAACCTTGGAAACAGTCAGTGTTTAAACCGTCTTGTTACACTGAAGTTTAGGAAATCCCTTGTCCCTTCAAGAGGCCTTACTGTGCTGGATTATGTATTTTGATAACAGGGCGATAATTATGACTTTAATTCTAGCTTGAAAAAGGATAACTTTTTGTCATGAGAATTTTAGCCTCTAATTTGGATTTTTCTGCAAGTTTTCTTGGTGTCCTTAAGAAGGAGAAAAAAACTTTGTCTTGAAAGCCATTTTCATTAGGTTACATTCTGCTGCTTATCCTGTTTGCACATGGAAATCTCAGATGACTGGTAAATGCTCCCAAATTGTCTTTTTGCGGAAGGTAATTGATGCCTACAAAATTTTGATCGGTTGATCCATTTATCAAAATATCCACAGACTCCACACCCAGAATGGTGAAATGATAATGAATATGGGGTGTTGAATCAAGAATCTAAAATGTTTTTAGTAAGTTATCTTAAGAGCTTTAGTTTTGCTGTGTGGATTTTCTTAAGGGGAAGAAAAAGATCACAAAAAATTGAGTTGGTTCAAGCTGGATTCTTTGACATAGAATCACATAATTTCTTTATTTGCTCCTTATTTTCACAAGTTAAAGAAGAACTACCCATATTTTAGGCTATATCAAGCACCTTGTAACAAGTGCTTGCTTTTAACAGGGTGTACCACTTGTGATGTACTTCGTGATCTGTGCTTTCTTCAAAGGCAACTGATAAAAAACAGGGACTTGTTAAAGTATTGGAAAACAAAAGTGTTCTTAACCTTTTCCTTAGGGTGGAATTGCTGCTTCTGCTGAATAGGAAAGTAGTTATATCTTGAGGGGATCAGGACTGAATAACCAATAAATAAATAAATAAATATGTGCATCCTGAAGATTGAGTGGGCAGGGGCAAGGTAAATGATTGACTCAACACCCTCAGTGATGGGGCACCAGAAACAGTAGTGCTTTGCTTCCTGTAGTTCCTGGTCTGAAACAGTGCCTGGGTGCAAAGCATGACCCTGGTGCTTCTGTGGCAGGGTGTAATTGGTAGATAAGTTGATACTGAAAGTAATATGGAACTACTGAAATGAGATCAAGCTGCTGGTTTGTCTGTGATATGAGAGAATTGTATTTATCCTTCAAAAAGGGATTTATAATGGGATTCTCTGCATGTTTGTGCATATTGAAGGAGAAGCAAATCATGGGCTGCAGGGTTTGATCAAGCTGGGACAGAACAGTGATTTTTAAAAGCCAGTGCTGGCAGAAGCAGTGAAAATTTTATGAATGCCCAAGTAACCTCATGTCACACAGGGATTATTCCTTTTAATGTGTTTATGCCTTTATCAAGGATGGAATGGCTTTGTTGCCTAGCTATATAGCATTAACTTGCTACTATCTGAGAAATAATACCCGTTAGTAGGTTCTGACTTATGTATTTATTTCCCATGTTCCTTATCTGGTGTAAGTTGATATAAATCCTTCTCCTGACAAATCAGAACATGGATGACTTTTCTCTGGCAAAAACTGATATGCAGCTCGTCCTTTAGCTCTCGGGCCTCACGGGTTTAACATCAGTGGTTTGACCCCTTCCCGTTCAAAGGCTAGTGTGAGCATTGCTATCTGTGGAGATGCACGATGGCAGAGGAATCATACTCTGTGCTGAAGATTACCACGTACAGCAGTAACAGAGAAACTCAGCCTCACAAACTGAGCCTAATGACATTATGGTTATATAATGTCCATATAGAACTGGCTTCTGGTTAAGGAAAAAAGGGAGGGGGAGAGGTGTAGGGCAGTAGTAGAAATAAATGTACATAAGGTCAGAGCTAGGGGTTGAACCTGACTCTGCATCACGTATGGTAACCCCCGTGCTGTCCTGTCTGCTGGACAACTGTCTTGTGTCCTGCTGGATAAGCAGATGTCCTGGAGAACTGGGCATCTTTGTCATGGGCCTGATGGCAAGAGTGCAGTCTGCTCTTTGACATGGAAGTTTTGCCTTTATTACATCTCTATATGTGTATTTTCCTGCCTGAGGATCTCATGGAAATGACTGCTAGATGTTGAGAAGAGTGAACCTCCTCAAGATCACTTTCTTCTGTGAGTAAGGAGCATTACACCGCTGCTCTTGCAACTAGTCGCTAATCAAGTCATCATAAAGCTGCAAGGTGAAGAACATAAGGATACAGAGCTGAGAGTCACCCAGCAGGACCTGTACTTGCCAGTGGAGCTGGAACTCAACATAAAGATGTTTAGAAAACACTTCTAAGAACTACTATTCATTTCTTATGTTTAAATGTGACTAGCACGTATCACGCTTTATCTCAGTGGTTTCATGGCCACTAGGAGGGTTCACTAAGTCTGGGCATCTGTTTGTCCTGTGTTGGTTTTACTGACTTAAGTTACACACGTAATCAGTTAGAAGGCAAGTAAAATTTTGACCTGTAATACACTCTGCATTTCAACAAACAACACTTCAAGACTTAAGCATTCTCAAACAGAATTGGAAGGATGCAATATAGATCTTAAAATGCATGGTTGGTTTAGTCTAAGCTGTGATATTAAAGATGGATAAAACCAGAAATCAGCTTCCACTTTCAATGTCATTATTTCTCAGTTTTGGGTCATTCAGTGTATTTCCCAGTGTGCTGCAGGCTCTGAGCTGAGTAGCTGCTTATCCATAGTAACAGTTTTACTTTACCCCACCCAGTATTGCTGCTGACTGTTAGAGTAAAACTAGGTTTTCAGCCAGATGTAGGGGCACAGAGACACTTCATGGCAAAAGTGGAATCTCTCCTTTCTGTTAAAGCATGAAATTTGTTAAAGAATCCTTAAAAAAATTTGCCACTCTAGTTCAAACTGGCTCATTATCACCTGGTTTCTCTATGGGAAACCAGAAATCTATCACAGCACCAAAGTCCTTCATTTTACGGCAGTCTGTAGGTCTCTTGAGCAGATGGAAGAAACTTGGTTTGAATTAAAACCTTGTTGTGAAAGATGGTCATTGTCCTACTCTGTGTGCATTTGGTGAATTTACTTAGGAGGATGTTTAGGAGAAGAGAGAAGGGACTTGATGTTGTATGTTGTCATTCTGGGAACATAATCACTGGAGGGCTTTCTTTAAGGGAGCTGTACTCCAGATTGATCAAATAATTAGAATTAGTCCTCAAAATGCTGACCATTGCGTAACTATTCCTGTCTCAGCCGTGCAAGGACTCTGTCTCCTGCCTTTCCACCAGCACCCCTTCTTCCCTTTCACTCTTCCTGTCTGTTTCACTCTGCAGCAGTGTGTTGTTACTGAGATCTCAGGATGTTGCTGAGAAGATAAAGGGGTTCTGGAAGACCCAGGGAAAAATGCCTGGGGATGAGAAGTGGTACTGCACTCGTAGGTAGGGTACGGCATGTAAGTAGATTACATGAAGAGTCATTTGCTGTGAAGAATCTGTCCCCTACTTAGGTCCCACTTAATTCTTCACAGAGAGGCTTTCAAAGGTCTTAACCAGTGTGTAAAACTTGCGCTAGTGCTCTGCACGTGGCCGTAGTGAACTCCAGAAGCGTGTTGCAGGTTGTTCTTCCCATCAGAAGTGTGGGGAGAAGGCAGTTTTGGGGGAAGCTCGGAGAAGGCTCTGTGTTCCCAAGCCTGGTGCAGCCCTGGAGTTTCCAGGCTGTGCAGGGAAGGAAGAATGGTGGTGGCTGTGGGCAGGTTTGGGAGAGCAGCACCAAAGTTAAGTCACTTCTACTCTGCTTAGGGCTGTAGCTAAAACTTTCAGAGATTTGACGTTCATTTGGCCAATCTGAGAGACTCCTCTGCCAAATGATGTGATGGAAACCAGAGCAGATGATGTCAAGGCTCTCTTAGAGATGTCCCCTGCACGACTACCACTGCTCCTGGATTGATGGTGAGGAATTAAGAAGCCTTTGCAGCAGCTAAGCAGGGCTGTGCATCTTTCATCGTACCACGAGCTGCTTACGTGGTTTATGTTTCCATGGTATATCAGGAACAAAGAAGGCCGAGTACAAAGCCTGTTTGAAAATTGATCCTCAGTGAAATGGGAATTTACAAATGTGGCATGTTCTTCTCAAAAATAAAATCGAGCTTTACCCATATTACTATTAAAGTATAAAGCTTTAATTATGCCCTAAAACCACTCCTTTAGCTGGGGGGCTCACATGATTAGCAGGAAGAAAAAATAAAAGGGCATCTGGAGAGGCTGTGTGGTGCCGTGTTTTCCCATATGTGAAATTTTATATAGTACAAATTATTAAACACCAAACCTCCAGAGAAAGATTGTAATGAAAAATTTAGCACTCCCCCATCAGGCAACGACTAATTTGCCTTCTGACTAGGTCTGAGAGAATGGAGGGCTGTGCTGGGGGTAATCCTCCATGAGTAGCTGGCAAGAGGAAACAAGTATTATTATAACATAGTGCAACAGGAGCAAAGTGTGACACTTCTGTGGATGGCCTCACTAAGAGACAGTTAACGTAAAAATGGAGAAAAAATAAATCATCATTTTCAGTCAAGGGAGCATATTCCATTCTTTCTATTATGATTTTGGCCTCAGGCTCCAAATTTTCATCTTGCAGCACTTCTCTGTAATAAAGACATAGAGGAGAGAGGGGACCCGGAACGGTGCTGCCTCCTACCTTGGCCTGTCCTGTCTCGGGCATGCTCACGGGTGTGCACGCATCTTCTCTCTCCCGTGTCCTGGCACCTTCCCCACCCCCTTCTGCCTCTTGCAGCTCTGCCCCTGCCCGGGGCCGCCGCCCGCAGCACTCGGACCGCGGGACTGCGGCTGTGGGCGCAGAGCGGCTGCTCGGAGGA
>NW_008605890.1:0-4352 GCF_000691845.1 Merops nubicus
AGACATTCTGTGATTCTATGATTCTGTTTTTCAGAGAATGGTACCAAAGGAACGTTCTGAAGTGAAGTGCAAATGATCTCAAATATCTGATATCAAATTAATGGTTAGGAATCTATTATTACTTTTATATTGTGTCTGTCTGAATTTTTTTAAATAATAATCTGACTTCTGCTTGAACATATTGAGTAACTCCTTGTCCTTAGCTCTCCACAGCCTGATGCAAAAAGGAAGCATGACCTCGGAGACAAAGTGGAGCTGCCCTATCTGTCACGATGCTCAGAACAGCATCAACTTTGTGCAGCTGTGCCAACACCAGTTCTGCCCAGGCTGCATCCTGCGGTGTCCTCCAGCACTACCGGGAGGGCTGCTGAGGGTGCGTGGCCGACAGGCAGTGGCCACCTCTTCTAGTTGAAGATATCCCTGCACACTGCCAGGGGAGCTGGGCTAGATGACCTTTAAGTGTCTCTTCCAACACATTTTATGATTCTGTGTTTATATAATTCTATGATTCTACGTTACTTAGAAGTTAAATCTAGGGTAAATTCGTTCTCGGCCTTGAAGCTTTATACAAATTAATTTTGTATAAAATCTGTATTAATTTGTCTTAACTTTCTGCTTGCTGGCCAACTTAGCTTAGCATATTAGGAGAGTGTTCTTTGTGGCTGTCAAAATTGTAAACTTATATTTGCCTTTCTGATGACAAAGAGGAAACATAAGAGGAACTGTGATATAGGAAATTGTACCTGACAGCACGGCCTGTGGCCCTGACCTTGGAAAGTGCATAATGCAAGGGACAACCAACACATGCAGCCCTTTCCAAATTCAGACAGTCTCAAGCAGCCTAGCAGAAATAAGGCAAGGAAATGAATTACGGTGGTTTTGTTGGCAAAGGGGTGATGGGAGGATGATGGTCAATGTACAGTATCTCTTAAGCTTGGCTGTCACTAGAACACCATGTACTTCTTTTGCCTGGCTTGCAGTTTCTCTTGGAGTGTACAAACTTGCTTTCTCTTCAGAGCTAAGACTAAAATGACAGTCTACTCCAGAAGCAACAAGAACCAACTATTTTTTTCTCTGCTGTCTCTGTCAGCCAGGAAGATGGTAACTCTGGGTAGTGGAAGAGGAGGGTATCTCTCAGCACATCATAGTACTTCCTCCCATTCTGTCTTTTCCTCAGTTTCCTTGCTTTCCTTTATGATTTTGAACATCTGCTTGCCAGGCTTCAGGCACTGTAAAACTTATTTATATATATATGTACACCTTCAGAAGTGTATATATACCTCTAAAAGGTATAAGGTAGCATATTTTTTCCTTCTTCTTTACTTTTGATAGCTGTTTATCATTTTGGCCTAATGCGGAAAAGGTACTTTTTACTGTAAGCTTGTCATCTGTTGTTTATAAGTCAACTTTTAATGCACAGCTTGGAAGGCTTTCAGAAAGTTAATGTTACTACTCTGTAACACAGCATTCACAATGCCCTTGTTCTCATGAGTGCTCCATTAATCAGTTATAATGGGCTGATGACCCCAAGCTGATAAAGCTTTGACCCTTGCAGCTCAGAGAAGACACACTGTAAGGCAGGCAGATGCACCTGCTACCATTTATTTTCAGATAAGAAGGGAAATGGCCCTATGTCACTATTATTTGTCCAGTTACATAGTTCAGGCCTTTTCTAGGGCGATAAAGACACAAACCAGAGGAAACCTTGGATTCAGAAAAGCAAACCAAAGGAAAATAATAAAGACTAAGAATGAATAATGGACAGGCGAGAAAAGATGAGTGGAGATGAGAGGAGAGGAGGAAGTATAATTTTACAGAGTCGGAATGAAGGACCAGAAAGTTTAAGTAAAGAATTTAGGGTGATCCAGAGAAACCAAATTCAGGCTTCTGGAATTCTAGGCTGACAACTTTGATACAAAAGCACCAAAGTAAACATTGCTTTATTTTGAACCCCAAGGACAGCAGTATTTGACACCTGTCTTTAGAAATGTGTTATATACCTCAAAGATGTTTTTCCAAGACCCGATACCACCCATCCTTCAGCGATATCAGTTTCTAGTGTGCTGTCTGGAAAATATGGTCTTTTTCTTCTGTTCCAGTGGTGTTCCTGGGCAGATAAGGTAAAAAGAAATTAACTGTTTTCTATCTCTGTTTTACCCTCTTTTTTTTGACACTGTAGTAACTGTAAAACCAGTACCATGAAATGAAAACACTCATAAGTGGAGAAAGCTATGAAACCCGTGGAGGTGCCATTAAAAGCCCTCTGTGGTTCAAGAGTTGCAGGTCTCATTTGTGTGTTAAAAGGGCTTTCGCAGTTTTACTGCAGATATCTTTTCTTCTAGCTGACATTTCGGTGGTCCAGGAATATTTGCCTACTGGGAATGTAATGGAAGAGAATTACATTATGAATGTTTTATGGAGAATGAATTTGTTATTCACAGAAATGTTGGCTTTAACTAGAAATTATGTAGTGTGGCTTATTCTACTTGCAGTTATTGGTTCTCTTTATTACCACGGTCCTTCTGGCTTATTTTCTTACTACCATATTTTTCTTTTGCTCTTCTTCCATTACAGAGACAGTACTTTTTGTGTTTAGTACCAGATAATAACAACTATCATTTATTTGTTCTCTCTCGTTTCTCATTTCTCCTTTATTTCACCTGTTGTTTATATTTTTTGTTCCTTTGAACACTGTTGTTGTCATTGCTCAAGTATTTCTTTTCCACCTATCTTTGCAACCGTTGCATTTAAACCCAATATAAAATAGTTTACAAGTAAGATTGCTAAAGCTTTGTAGCCATTAGATCAGTTATCAAAATGCAGTTTTTGCATTTTCAAATATATGGTGTGGGGCAGCTTCAAGGACCATGTCTTCTCCTACTTTAAGGCAGTGTGTTAGTAGGCAGGTACTAAGTTGAGAGTCTCCTTCAGAATTTTGGTTTTGGTATCTTGACACTTAGAGAAGTTAGAAGGCCGTTGCCTAAAAGACGAAGGGTAGAAAGCTTACTGCCCATTTTGACTTCTTCAGGTAAAACAGTACCTGCTAGAATTTGACTCTCAGGGGACACAGGCAGTAAAATATCTGGCTGGAGGGACATTAAGAGAATAAATGCCATGTTGCTGATAATGCAAGGAAGAACATAATTTGGTTTGGATTTTGGTCTAGAAATTCAGACTATGTGACTGGGATTGATATGTCTTAATTCCCAGAGCTACATTTCACTTTTGGTCACAATATTTTTTTTAAGGATCTGCCACGTATTTGTCG
This sequence comes from Merops nubicus, assembly GCF_000691845.1. Classification (NCBI taxonomy): domain Eukaryota; kingdom Metazoa; phylum Chordata; class Aves; order Coraciiformes; family Meropidae; genus Merops; species Merops nubicus. Next base: position 3,269 of record NW_008605890.1, read on the forward strand.
GGTACAGGGAACTGTGAAAATTATCAGGAAATTTTATGCTCTTACACTGCTCAAGGTTGAAAACAGCAAAGCTAATATATCAGTATCAATTCAGCTACAGTGAATTTGGAACCATGTAACTTGGGAATTTGGTTGGTCTCTGAATTATAAAATTATCTTAGTGAAATTATAATACATGTCTCTGATTAACTTTCTCATTGATATCAGAAAAACGTTAATGTTTGAAATAACTGAATTCAGGCTTAAAGAAGGTGTGATTTCACTGAGTAATGTCGTTGAGCACAGGCTGTAGGAAATTAAGCTGGCCCTTTATTGACCTCTTATTAAAACTGTAGGGATGAACCTTCATTTTATTGTTCATTTGGTTTCCAACTAATGAGATTGGCCTTCGAACTGGAACTATCCTTTAAAACAGCTAATGTTTGAAAATCATGCATGTGATATCTTTTCTTATTTCTAAAATCTGAAGTGAAACATCCTCATCATTTACATTTTTAGAAAACATTGCAGTGTTATCTCCAGCAATATGCTCTTACTTTTGTCAGCTGCATCAGGAGTAATTTTCACTAACCACAGGCTTTTTTACCTTGTTACATTTTCTACAAGTACATGAGTTTGAAGTTAGAAGCAAAAAAATGAAAGTGGTTTCAGGCTTTTTGAGGTTTATAGCTTAAAGTAAAAATGTGATGGTGTCTCATTTTCAGAGGCATTATTAATTCACCTTGGAGATTTCTTCTACTAAACAATGCTGAAACCCTTTACCTCTGCAGTAGGAATTTCACCAAGCAGTAGGGATTTTGGAGTAGGAAGATAGGTAGGTGGAAAAGGACAGAAAGCTTCATCTCTTTTGGGAATCATTTTGATAGGATCCCATGGAACCTCTCAGGACAGGCAGAGGAGGTCAGCCGTCACAGCATAAGGACAATCCATTCCAATGGGAAAAAAAATCAGTGAAAACTGGAAGAAGGCTGTAGCCTCAGATGGAAAACTATACAGAGGTTGAAGCAGAGATGAGAAATGTCTCTATGTTTGTGAAGGACTGAACCATGAATGTTTGTCTTAAAGATAGCCTTGGATGGAGGAC
>NW_008605891.1:0-12920 GCF_000691845.1 Merops nubicus
CTTGCAGCCACGTGCTGGGTTCTGTTTTGAAAGTACTTTCACTGTAATAATGCCACTGATCCTTCCACATAATGAAAACTTTGACTTTAAAAAATTAAAAGGTCTAAAAATAAAATAAAAAGGGGGAAAAAAAGTTCAAAGCAAGAAGGGAGTTTAGAGCAGGAGGGAGGAAAAGTACCACAGAAAATGGTGATTTTGCTCTCCCTCAGAGGAACTTTGTTGTATCTACGTTTGATTTGTATTTGGAATGTGACTAGATTGTGGACTGCCAGTCCCTTTTACTCTCTTCCAATAGATGAAAATGGTTTACAGTAATGTAGCCTAAAGAATATTTTTGTTTATTTACTACATAATGCATTCTCATTATTTTTTCTTGAAATCTAAATGACATATGCTAAAAGACAATCTGGATACAGAATAAGTATAATTAACAAAGGATATATCTTTAAGAGTTTTATTGGTGTTTTGTCTGAGTATGGTAATGGGAATTGCAAATGAACTCTTTCCGTCTAGAATGACCGATCTGCCTTACAGGCATTGCCAGCAATAGTTTTTATGGAGGGAAGGAAGTTGTAGCAACTGAAAGAATAAAATTATGAACCTGCATAAAAGCACAAGACAAATAAAGGAGCAACAGATGTTTATTTTAAACTGAGTGGGTGAGCACAAGGACGAATGTTGTTCTCTCTGCTGACTGCTCCAGCAGAGTGTTCCTGCTGGTTGTAGCTCGACTGAAAATAGAAAGAATGGAAACAAGATTTTGCTTCATATTGCTGTAGCTAAACCTGATTTCCAACAGCTGATCTTTACTTTTAGAGGGGTGTTCACTGAACAGAAAATTAATTTGTGTCAGCAGTGCAGATGGTTCTGAAGCTTTCTCTGAACCTCTTACTGCAGAGTGGGAATTTGTGGTGCACTCAGATTCAGAGACAAAAATCCCTGTGACTCACGCCTAGTGCAGCCTAAATGGTCTAGGCTGGCTACTAGCTTGGAGGTAGGTGGTGAAGGTGTCTTAGCTTGGTGTCTGTTTTGATTCTGAACACTGGTTGCTTAAGGCAGTATGGTGTCCCCCTGGGACAGGACTACCTCTTAGGTCTTCAGTAACTTATACATTTCCAATACTGAGCTGAAACTACGTCATTTGCCAGAAGAAAGGTGGGGAACAGTGCTCTGTCCTGGTGAGAGAATGGTTGTAGAGGAGCGACAGAGTTTGGGAATGTTGCAAACTACCCAGGCAGGGCTTTTGTGTTTGCCTGCTATGCAGGGCTGAGTACACATGCCTCGGCTGTGAACTGGGGGTCAGCCCAACCTGCTGCCGTGACACAAAGAAAAGGCCAGAAACAATTTGCGTGGCTGCAAGACTTTCCCCTTTTTCATGTGAAGTACAAATCTTCCAGCACCGGATACAGGACAATTAAGGTGAGTTTTTCATCTACTAATGGTGCTCCCTCTTTTGTTTTCTGGTTCTTTTAGGTACAGTCACAGAGGACATTCCCTTGAACTAAAGGTCCATGGCATTCTTTCTTCTAATTAAGCTGGGTGTTTTTGAGATGTACAGCAGAGCTCTTTCTTCTTTAAAGGTGGTGGAGTTCCTAGTGATTTGATCTATTTTTCTGAACTTTTTCACAGCTTGAAAAAGATTTTTCTGAAGATTAGAGCTGATTTTTTTTCAGTGCCATGCCACACCCTGAATCTAGGCCAAACCAATTAGGAACACATATCTTTTGTCAGCTGAATAAAGCTGGCAGAACAGAGTGGATGCCTGGAAACTCAGACTTTTGCAGGCAGCAGGCTGCCTAGAGGAACTGGCAATACAACGTCCTCTGCAATACTGAGGCCAGGCAGGAGTTGGCTCACAGCTGTGACCATGTGCCTATATTTCTTGGAGCTTATTTAGAAATTTCAGCTTGACAGAGGCCTATTGTGTTATAGTCATGGCTTTTTTTCCTGCTGGATATTCCTTTGCTATTAATAGTAAAGAAAATAGTATACACAAAGTCACTTTTTATTGAGCTGTTGAAAAGAAACTGTAGTTACATATGTTTCTGCAGCAGCAGGCACAGTCTTGGTCCTGTCTGTCATCTCTAGATAGTCTTGTTATATGAAAAACTGAACTCACTTTATGCAAGCCAAATAAATAATTTCCTTCCTTTCAGTCAAGAATAGATGATAGAGAAACTCCACTATCAATTTAATTCATCAGCTTCACTGGCTGTGTTTCAAATTTAATAGTTTTCAAACATATTTCTAATTTGCTGCTAAGAAAATTAAAATAAAATTCACAAATGTCTTGCCAAAGGCAGCATTCAATAAAAACTAATCTGCACCTCAGAAAGGCATTCAATTTTTTGTGTCCATAACTGCACATAATTAGTGTGTCTGCAACAAGCATGTAATTTTTATTATCTGTGAAGGGTTTGGCAGGGGGACTACAGCATTACCAGCTCATCTAATAATGTGCAGTGCTACAATTCATTTTCTGAGATGCTATGAGTACTGAAGAAAAACATTGACTTTATCTCTCTTTTTTTTTTTTTTTTTTTTTTTTTTTTTTAATAGGCGTAGCAGAAGCATAGCAGTCTGAAGCAGATAAAAAATAAGGATAGACAATATATTGGAAAGACATTTATATAAACAATGAACAATAGTAAACAACAAAATCCAGTCCCAAGATCCAATTGAATAGCTGCTGATTCAAAGACTGGGAATGTCAGGCAACAAGAGTTGTTTGTTCTGGTCACCATCCAGGAGCCTTGAATGTGGATCTGTAAGTGATTTTATGTATATGCCTTTAAAATAGCATTAAATAATGACAGAAGACTGGGACATGAGTAAACATAACATTGCTTTTTACTGTTGGCCTTTGGACCAACATTGTACAATCTCTTAAACATGCAACTTTACTATGAAATGGTGTCCAAGACCAGGTTGGAAGGGGTCTTGCACAACCAGGTCTAGTGGGAGGTTCCTCTGCCCATGGCAGGGGAGTTGGAACTATATCATCTTTAAGGTCTCTTCCAACCCTTACCATTATGTGATTCTATAATTTCTCGTACTGTTTTTAGTTGATAAAGCATTTCTTCCTCACAGTAGCTCTGAATATGAAAAAGAGGAGAGGAAAGAAAATATTCTGATAATACAACCCTTCCATGAAAAGGAAGTTTGTAATTAAATACTTATGACAAAGTACTAAAAAGTTCTTCAACTGTCAAATATCCTGTACTAAAATTTCAAGCTGAAAGTCACTTCTTCAAGTGAGGCAATTTGGTGGGTCCAACTGGAGCTTCATGAAACCAATAGTGGAAACCAGTCCTCCTTGTTGAGAGGAATGTGGATTTCTCTTGTAGACCATGACTGTTCTGCAGAATCTAAGGTAATGTTTCTTGGAGGAACATATGTTTTGTTCCTTTGGATTGCGAAGACTGATTTCAGAGTATAAACCAAAATCTGCAGTTACCTGCCCTCTGCCTTCATGGATGCTAAAACAGTATTTTAGGTGTTTATAGGGGTACCAGAAAAAAAATCGGTTAATGTTTTTCCAGTGTGTTTAGACTTCCTTCCATGATCTACAATGGGAAGAGCTTGTACCTTTCCAGATGTGTAAATGAACCCGTATTCTCTCAACACTTCAGTCAGAGAATGTAGCTATTCCTCTGTATATGATATATATGATAATGACTGTTAATGTATGTTTGATGTGTATAGTGTAATTTTTTTTGTTTTGGATAGTTTTTGTAAAATCTGATAAAAGAGAGCATATACGATAATATTGCAAGATAACCCCTTTAGCAACTTCCACTGAAAGCTCTAAAATAAAAGCATTATGCAAAATTCGAGATGGAAGAACCATTTTTCAGGAAAATATCTTTTATGCTTATAGGAAAATATTACCTGATTGTCCAAAATCCATTGTTGATTTCTACTGCATATGTGTATTTTTGTTCCCCTATTAGAGATTTCATTCTTTCTTAGGTTATTTTTTTTATTATGAGTATTACTTGTGGCTAATAATACAAAACAATATTTTTGCTGCAATTTTTTTTTTTTTTAATATCAGTTGTGATGCCTAACAACCCTTAATTTTACAGACAGAAAGTTTTACACTAAGAAATAAAAAAAATTGCTGAAGTCCATATAATGAGTTGCTGTGTAAAATCATTGCCTTAATTTCCATTTCTCTTTGCTCTTTCAAATGTTGCTTTTCCTTTTCATTGACTATTTTCTCAAGTTTTGACAGGACTGAATTTGTGCTTAGGAAATAAAGATATAAAGAATATGAAAGCTATATTAAAACACATGAAGAAACAAAATTCCTAAAGAGCACTGCCATTTTACTTTTTTTTTTTTTTTAATTTGCTGAGCTGATGCAGTAACACATGAAGATTAGAAAATTAAACATCTTTAACTAAAGAAAACCACTACATATTGAAGTTTTACTAAAGGAAGTTCCATAACATTGCAAATGCTAAAAGTTTATATGTAACTTTTTTTTTTTCATAATTAATAGTAATTTATACATAATTAAGTGCTATAAAAATTTCAAGGACTCTAGAATATGCATTTTAATCTGGACTCTCATTTTCATTACCTGAACAGAGGTCAGTTACTTTTAGGCTTTGGACCAAACATAATGCTTGAAATTAACTGTGTTACTACAGGAACAGTAACTATTGGTGAAACCTCTCAGTCAAAACTGAAATTCAGGGAGATTTTTAGTGATATAAATAGCAATAAGCTACAAAATTGCAGCCCATTCCTTTGAAATTCTGTGCACCAACAGACAGTCTTAAGTGATTCAGTCATGACTAATTATGTATTACCACTCCTGATCTTTAACATTTCAATCAACATTTTGCTGTGTTGTTTATGCATGATTTGTCATCTTCATTTCATTAAAACTAACATGGAGGTGGTGGAGGCTTTGTCACATCATTTTTATCTTTTAGGTACATTGATATAAAAATTAACTGCAGACTTGAATGTTGAAAAGTGCTGAGAGCTTGATGTCAAGGCTGTCCAGACAGTCTATATGAAGGTGCTCTGTGGTCAGTGCAAAATCCTTCAGTGATCCTAAGATGTTGTTAAAACCCGTATTTTCTTTAATGACAAAGCCTGTTTAAGATATTCCTCTGTTTTTCTTTGCTCCACCTCCTTGCTTTTGCTCTCCAGCTTCTCTTTCAGACTATCTCTGTGTAGTTAATGGTCTTTTGGTGAGTTGCTGAGAAGGAGAAAGAGAACACCAAGCATCTCTGCATTCCAAACATCATCAGCTGGGTTGGGCAACTTGGAGTAGCTTGAAGTGCTGAAGTATATGACAGAGGTACAACCAGCAGTAGTGCAACGGGACACTTCAGCTCTATCAGCTTTATGCTGCTTTTGAGCTTATGATACATGCTGAGAGGCAGGGTTTTTTAGTTCAGGTGATATGAACTCGGTGTTATTGTGACTGGTCTTTCTGGGATCTGGGAGAAGATGCACTGTGCTTCTTTGCCCTCTGCAACATGCTTGTCTCTTTGGAGACAGCTCAGGGATCAGTGGATCATCTTCAGTGAGTGGAGTAGGTACACCTCTTAACCCAACAAATACGTGGCTGTGAATGAAATATGCAGAGTCCTCATACAGTGCACAGGAAGAGCTAGACACCACAGAGTGACACCAGTAGGAGCCATTAATAGAAGGGGCAATTTGCAAAACTTGTAACCCAAGACCTGCTATTCATCTGATTCTTTGACTAATAAATCAATCAGATTGACCTTGGATTTGGGAACCCTCAGACAGGGTTGCCTCTCTTGGAGTTAATCTTCTAAAACATGTCTATTTTTTTCAGTAGTCCATGGCTTAGAGACCCAAATTTTCTGTTTCTTCCTCTTGAGTATCTCTTTCAGTTCAACATTCACTTCTCTAGCTTCTGGCTGTGTTTTGTGCAGGTGGTATCCTAAACAGTGTCACAATTCCTTCTTTTGGTGAGGCTGATAGATATCAACTCCTAAATGTGTTTGGAGCATGCCGACAAGTTCAGTCTTTTTTTTTGGTAAGATAGCTGTTCCCAGTCTAGTTAGACATTGTAGAGGGGCTGCTTGACTTTGTGATAGAGCTCTGCACAGGTTTTTAGAAGCAGAAGAGATGCTTTAAAAACACCAGACAGCAGAAATAGGAATGGTTTAGAAATCTTGGGGTATAACACCGGCAGGAGACACCTGTACTGCAATTTTCTGTTTGACTTCAAGCATGTTTACATTTGTAGGTGAAAATTTTGCTCTTGTTAATTCTGGATGGAAAAGTGCTGAGTGGCCCTGTGTGGCAACTGTGCTCCTGACAGCATGCAGAGCTCATAATGCAAGTAACTCTGCTGTTTGAGCTACTTCTGTGCTGTGCTCTCCTCTTCTTCATGAACTCTTGTCTTGGATCTCTGCCATTTTAGGGATCCATGTGCTGCACTCCATTTCATGATGTAGATGTGCTGCCAGGAATGTCTGTCTGCGTAAATCCAGTTCAGGGTGCCTCTTTAAAACACTGAGTCCACATCTAAAGCCAAATCTTTTGTTTCAACCCCCTTTTAGCATCAACTGAATGTTAACTATAGTCTGAATGAATGGCTCCCAGATGTGAATGTATCCACAGCAAGATGAACTTTGAAGTAATCACTGCAAGTTTCAGGCTGAATCTAAGTTTAGTTGTTGAAAAATAAATAAAAAAAAAAATAGAAAAACCCAAAAAACCCCTATTTTCCATTTTCTGACTGCAAAGATAACCTCCCACTAGGGGCTGAAGCCATGCTCCTTAATCTATGTTTATGTACTTGAGTCTCTGGCCTTGATTTTCAAGTATCTTCTAAAACCATCAGCTCTAATGGGAATAGCTGTGTACTGAGCATTTCCAGATACACTCTGTAATACAGATTTCTGACGATAGGTCAGATATTCCTTGAGAAAAAATGTTCTATGTTTTTACCTTTTCTGAATCTGAAATTACAGAGCACATGTACTATTTGAACAACATATGTGCAGGCTTAAAATATTAGCAGATGATTGCTGATAGAAACATTTCTGTTAATATTTGGGGCAGGGACACAAAATGCTTTCTACTTGGGAGTAACTCACAGTTTCTGAGGTTGTTCTGAAACCAATTTGTTTTGACTTCATGAGCTCTTTAAGCCCTGTGGCTCTCATGTTTGACTTAGCAATAGATAGAAAATTATTTCATTGCATAAAAAAGATACTGGATCCTGCCAGGGATGCATTTCAGGGTGTTAAAATAACTTCAGAAAAAACAGTAGTTTGTGCTTTTGCAGTTCTCTATCCCTCAACTACTACTTTTGTGTTAACAGAGCTTAGGACAGGTTTGTTTTTCTTTCAGTATACTTGGCCAAAACCCTGTGCAAGAAACAGGACACACAAGAAACACATTGTGGGACTTGATTTCACAAGAAATCTCTGGAGCTTTGTACTAGCCTTTCAAGTCATAGCAAAATTGCAGCAGAACAGCCACAATTAATTCTTTAGCATTTTACAGTTATTAATACTAGATGATCCATACATATTTTTTGAAAGACTATGTGATTAGCTGCTGGAGTAGCCTGTTTGTTTATAGAAATACCAGGGGTATGTACTAAATGCCAAATTATGTCAGTTCTCAGATTTTTTTTCTTGTGTGTAACTTATTGAGGAAGAAATAGTTTATAAAATTTGGACCTTGAACTATATTTTTTTTTCCTTAAAGAAAGAGATATTGATACATTATACATAAATGTGAAAAGAGGTGCAACACATTGTAAACAGTCTGCATTGAACTTCAACACAGTCTGTATCAGTTTGCTGCAGTGTAAAGTGATGGAAAAATGGATTTTGTTTGAACTGATTTTAGTTCACTTACGAAATTCCTCTTGGGGTAGAGCAAGTGAGAGCCTAGAAACTTATGTTTGCAGAGCAAGTGGGAATCTGTTAGAAATTACCTCTAGATAAGGTGTATGAGTTGTGTAATGAAATGCTTTCAATACCACAGAACATTTGTTTTTAATATAAGAGTAGTTAGACATAAGGATTGTCTCCTTAAGGTAGTTCTTGAACAGGTGATTTCCTGCCAGTAAAAATATTTTCTAAATTTTTATTGAATAGGTTTCCAATTTCTGCAAACTAGTTATTCTGAGGTACAAAAATAAATTCTGACATTCCTGTTTTTAACATTTACCTTGACAACTATTTTGTAAAAAGAAAAAACAGCAACTTGTGCACACACGTTTCTAAAAACTCTAAGAACCTATTATTTTGTCCCTGGATGTGGTGAGTAGTGGATGCTTAGGGGAAAAATATGAGGAACAAGAAAAGTGTGGATTGACTCTTCCTCCGGCCTAACAATTTCTGTCACGTAGAGAGAGATGGCAGCTACACTGTTCTCTTGAACAGCCACCAGTAGACATAATTTCCACCAAGTTGTCCTATACCACCTTTTTTAGAAGGCACTTCAATATCCATATTCACAAAGTTCTGTGATGATGAGGTTCATTATGAATTGTAGGTGTTGGGTGATGAAAACATATTTCCATTTTTTTCTTTGTCCTTGAGTACTGTGGCTTGTCTTCAGCTGAATAGTGTAAGGTTGTTCCCTGTTCACTTTCTTTACACTTTTCTTTTATTCATGGACTTGCAGGCTTCCTTCATATTCACTCTTCATTCATTTCCAGTCCAGTAAATATAAGAACATTAATCAGAATAAGAAAAGGAAATGAGAAGACTTGGAGCATGCACTCGAGTATTGTGTGTTTTGTGGCCAGCAGTATAACAAAAAAACCCACACCTGAACCTAAAATCTATTTGTGTTGTGTCTAGTGAAGAAAATGTCTCTTCCAACATGAAATTTGACTGCAATTATGCCATAATTATGTTACCATAGTTTTATTTATAATTTCAATCATATAAAAATGGTTTGAGAGACAAAACTGAGAAATCATCTCCCTTCATGGAAGACAGAGAGTTATTTGTGCTGAGGCTGCCTGTTTAGAGTGAATGCACTTAAAATCTCCAGTAGTTATGTGGCATACTAGATTTCAATAGAGAAAAATCCTGGGTGAGATGCAAAAAAATCCATAATTGCCCTCGGAGGCTCAGTAAGTAAAAAAGACCAAGCTCAAAAATACAACATAAAACTCAAAAACTCAAACTCAAAAATATGGGGCTTACCACTAAAAACATTCAATCAGTCTTGCCCAGATATGAAATAACAAACCTGGAAAGGCTGGAAAATCAAGCACAGCGAATGGATTATTCAGATAAGAACAGTAGTTTTAACAAGTTTGTTAATTACCTAAATTAATCTTCTAGCGGATGTTTTACAAAACTAAGTAAGAAAGAAATTTCCCAGTCATAGAACCTTAAAACAGCATTCAAACTGAAAGCACTGTTTTTCTATGTCACCTGGAGAGGCCAGACCCTGTCTATGTCACTGGCCTAATATTCCAAGAGTGAAAGAGTTTGAATTGTGAAATTAAAGCTTTGGGTGAGATAGAGACCTTTAATTAATATAGGTGGGTTAAGTTGTTCAATAAAGTTGTTCAATAAAGATGGGTTAAGTTGTTCATTTAGACATAGTATGTGCAGTGTTCTGCTTTTAGTTCTTCAACTGGCATCCTCTGCAAAATCAAACTGGAGTTTCAGGTGCTGAAAAACTTTAAGCAAGTTATAGGGACATTGAAGTCAAATTTACAATCAAACAATAGCTTTTTTAAATCTGATAAACAATATTTTCCCTCAAATACTTTTGAAACACATAATCTGTTTCAATTTATTTACAAGGTTGGCTCTTGAAAAGGGTCCATTGCCACTATAGACCTGATATACATAAAATCAAGCCCAAAGAAGAGAGAAATGTGATTTTCCAGTGTATTTCCCTCCAAAATTCTTGTCAGGAAAACTAAAAAAGGTCCCTAGCGTCCTGATTCTATCAGACATTCACTATTCTTCTACCAGCTAACCAGGAGGGTTCAACACTGGATGCCTGTTGAGATCACCAGAATATTCAATACTAACTAGAGTTTTATTTTGTCGTATAAATTTGTGCCAGTGCAATAGTGACTTTGTGTTTTGAATCCTCATGCAGGAGAGTGTAAAAACAGCAATAGCAGATGGGCTTCTCAGGAGATATGTTTGACAACCTACAGCGAGGTAATCAGTAAAATGCAACTCCATTTATCTCTGCAGGTATACAGAAATATAAACCACTGTTCTGATACTACCTGTTCCCTTTCCTGAGGTCAACAACTCCCCATTTGAATCCACCCTGCAACCACCCAAACCCATATAGTTGCAAGCTCTGGAGTATTTTTGCCAGAAGTATTTTGGTGTGACCATAGATGGTAGAGTATCATTACTCCTGCCACAGTAATGCAACTCTTAATTTTCCCAGTTCTCCTGTAAATGCCTCTCTTACACATTCCACATTTGTCTGTTGTCATATCCAAACAAAGCTGCTGTCTCACAGTCCTCCAGTGGTTATGTAACATACTCAGGCTTTTTTCTTTCATATGTAGTTTCAAATATAAGATGTACCAACTTCTAATGAATTATTAGCCTCTTATTAGCCTGAACTATATAACCTCACACCTTTTCCTCTTATGTTTCACCCCATATTTACTGCTCCAGTGCTCAATATAATTCAGTTCTTCCTTTATGCCATTCTGGTATCTTTTTGCATAGGCAAGGTTTTCCTAACACATTGTCACCAAATTTCATTGGTGTACCAATTTCATTCTTTTTGTACCAAGTTAATTACTAAAAAGATGACAGTAGGAATGATACTCTGAGAATGCCATTGGTAATCTTCTAGCTCTATATATCTTTTTTTCGCTACTAGTTCCTACCTCAATTTTACTAATTTATGTTCCCCTCTCTTCCTTAGTTATTAAAATAATCACTCTGTTTTCCTGTTATTTTAATAATTATCTAATCTAATTAATTTGACTTCCATCTTAATTATTAATGGATAGATCTACACAATCTCTGGTGGACCATGTGTTAACTTATCAAAGAAAGTCAACTTATCAAACAAAGCTTTCAGATGAGTGTGATGTGATCCAATTTCAATAGATACTTCCTGCCCTCTGTTCGTCTAATTCAGCTGAAGACAGCTCCTTCAGGTTACTTCAAGGGTTTTCAGGTTATGGATAAGGAGAAATGGAGACATGAAAAGACTCATCAAAACTGAAGATACAGAAAACTGAATTTGCCTGTTTTGTGTATTAGTTAGGAATTGCAAGCATGACTTTTCCCTCTGTCTCTTCTTTTTTTTTTTTTGGTAGTTATTTCATAGACATCTATAAATCTATTTTTTTTTGCTTGTTTTACAGAGTAGAGTCCTTTCAAATAGAAATCTTCATATATTTTGCACATCAAGGTGATACATTAGGCATATTTAGCCTCTCATTATATTGTTTTGTTCCTTCATGTACTTCAGTGCTTAACCTGATTATTATTTATGTCAAAACCAGTAAATAAACTGTTTGTGTTCATGCTTTTAGGACAGCTTTTTTCAGCCTGACAGCTCAGTCAGTGTTCACGATTTCCCTCTCCAGAACACTTACTTGAGTGCTTATTGAACATAAATTTGTGGTAAGTTGGCCAAGAAAAGACATGTAATGATAATGGTATCATTTCTTCTGAGATAATATTTCTGAATATATAGGTTTAATACTTTAAGGTGTTGGATCCCTTGACTCGCATAACTTAAGAGAGATTTAAGGCTGAGCTTTCCAAAGAAAAGTCCCTCACCTTGCAGAACTGAAACCTCAGTGATCGTTGTTTGATTTGCTGTGTTAGGCAAGTTATTCTCTATAAATTTTTGTTTTCTTCATTGTCTTCTTGTCTGGATTACCCCACATTGAACTCTCATTTCTCTTTTTATTCTAGGTAAGAATCATGCATCTCAGAACATGTCTCCAGTAAATACTCTGACTGACATAATTATGTCAGCTAAGACTCAAATTGTGTAATCTCTGAGGCCAACTGGAACTGCTAGTATAAATGTTGTTACAGCAACAGTAGTGAGTTAATTTGACAGATATGTGGGACTTGTGTTGTGATACAAAGCATAGCTTTCTTGGCATAGCTAGACTAGCGTCATACTGAATGTGCTCTGTTGGTATAGGGCATTGTTATAATTCCTCACCTGTAACATGCAGTGCAGTCATCGCTCTGATGGTTCTGCACAAATCAAATAGGCTGTTTCCATACTCTGGCAGTAGTTACTCTTTCAGTCAAAACAAAAGGTCCAGAGAGTTGTACAAGCCTAAGCCTGTGAAATACACCATTCTTTTGGAATGTGGAGACTTAACAAAAACTTTACTCCATTCCCTAGCAGGACTGCTAAGTAGAACCTAAAAATTGTTGATACTAGAGTAAGAGACTACAGTGATTTACCAGCATGGGCCATGTCCAGCACATTTAGTACCAGAAGATATTAGGCAGGTATGCTTCTAGGCCTATGATATGATTGTGGTTTTGCAGAGGTCCAGGTTCAGTGCTGAGCTTCATCACACCTTGCTGATGAGCATCTTTTAAAGAGAAATCTCTGGTAAGTTAATATTAATACATGAATAATAATCTTTTGGAAATGATGATGACACTTCCATGTATTCTCTAGTAAAGTGAGGGTGCTACAGCTCAGCTGCTGAGAAGCTAGTCACACTTTTCTGAGCCTTCAGGCGGTTCTCTGCCAATTTAGTGAAGGTCTGGAACAACTATTTTCTTAGCTCAGTTTATTTCCTGTTAATGCTTTCTAGCAAGCCAAGTTCCTCTAAACATGACACTGTTGTGAAATGGACAAAGAGGTTTTCAGCACACAATCCTAATACACTTAACAAATGGTGATTCCCCATCAGTAAGACAGCTCACTCTTCTCAGCTACCTTGTTACGTGAAAGGGAAGGGGGGG
>NW_008605892.1:0-1394 GCF_000691845.1 Merops nubicus
ATATATATATATATCTTGTATTTATATTGTATTTATCTATACAAATACAGATAGATACAAGAAAATTCACTTAAAACAGCGTGGTGTTTTCCCTGATTTTATTACTCATTAATCTCCTGGCACTTTCCTTCTGAACTTTCTTTTCTAAAAGTTTCCTCAAAGGCAGCCAAGAGATGTGTGTTCCCTTTTAGCTCTTAATTCCAAAAGGGAATATGCAAGTGCCTGCTCTGCTTTTTATGAATGCATAGTTTAGAGTGGAGATAATCCACAGGATCCAAGGAAGCAAAACACCCACCTCACCCAGGTGTGTGGGCACGGCTGAGTTTCACTCTGCTGCTAGAAACCTCCCACAGGCCTTGGGATTTAAACCCAGTGGATAAATATTCAATCCTTCTGATGATTTTTGCATCCATAAATCACTGATTTAAAAAAGAGTAAATAAATCAGCAAAAAGCTGGCACTTGCCACAGGGCAGTCTTTGAAAAAGCTTGGTGTAAAAATGATTTATCAACAAGAGGGAAATAATGCCCAGTACACAGCTGTTAACACTTCTTGTAAACCTCTAAAACAACCTTTTCTTGCTCAGCAACAGAAGAAAGCTTCACAGGTTTTCACACAAAATCTCTAGGCAGCTCTTCAGGATCTGCAGGTTTTTCCTTCCCCCTCCTGTGTGCTCTCCTGCTTGGCTCCTCTCTCCTGTCTTAACAGGAGGTGCCATTCAAAAACAGAAAGTTTGCTCAAAAGCAAAAAAAATGTTAAGAAAATAAATCAAATAAACCAAGCTCCATGAGTTAGAATTGTTTGTTTCCTGAGCTGAACAACCCAGTTACCAGTTTTGGGGGTTTTTTTCCACCCTGTACCTGCATGGTATGCTATAGATCAGAATAGTGGAATATCCCCCTTGGGTGGAGGCTGCTCAAATGCAGCTGCTTTCTTTCTGGACAATGGCTCCAGGTGTTCATGCCACATAATACCTGACCTAGTAAGCATGGCCAGGTCTTCTGTGGAGCCATACCTGGCTTCCCAGCAGAGCTGTGCTCATGTTTGACTGGACCTGCTGGGGTCTCAAACCAATATTTCCTTCCTCATCCCTAGACTTGACCTTTTGTGTGCATGGCACATGGGAAGAAGGAGAGATTGGGGATTGCCAGCACTGTTAATAGAAGTTTTCTCTCCTGATTCCCAAAGCAGGATGGTATTTTGACACTGGTCTCTCTCATCTTCAAATTAAAGTGTTGGGAAGACAACTTCTGGCCATTCATTTTAATAGGATTTGATCTTTTGCCTTACTTTGCCACACTTCTTTAAACTTACTCCACAGGCCTTCCCATGGATGTAATTAAATTGTGAGCATAAAGTGATGGGGCTAATTTGAAGATTCTTCTTGAAAAAAA
>NW_008605893.1:0-1528 GCF_000691845.1 Merops nubicus
CAGACATTCTATGACTCTATGATCATTCTAGACTGAGCAAGTGGTGAGCAGACAATAGCCGAGGGAATGAGAGATGTTCAGTGCAGGGCATTGAAATGGTTGAGCTCAGATCACTGCACTGCATAAAATGGGATGAATGTTCCTCTTCCAGCCAGCAGTTACATTGTGCCCCCAGGGTGAAGCCAAGGGGGCATAACAGGGCTCTTGCAGGGAAGAAAAGCAGCAGTGATAGGGGACAAAGCAGAGGAAGAAGCAGGGGTACTACCACCCACCATGGTGCATGGTGATGGGGCTCAGAAGGCAAAGCAGGTCCCTTGCCATCCACACAGCGTCCTCATCAAAGCAGTGCCACATGTCCCGAGGAGACAGGAAGGACTCTGGGCCACCAGCATTGTGGCCACGATGTCGATGGTCAACAGAGCTTCATTGAGGAAAGGTAAGTGAGGAATGGTAAGCTTCATTGAGGAATGAGTAAGTACCATGAGAGGTCAGAGGATGGATTTAAGCAAAGGTCACACAAGGCCAGCAGTCCTCACCTCGTAGCAGGGCCAGTCACCCATCCAGGAAGAGATGACACATGGGATTCATACCACGATGAGGAGACAAAAGGACAACAGGGAACCAGCCAGGGGTCTGGGAACAAGCTGCCCCGAAGGTCCTTCCCCAGAGCAATGTCCAGGCTGAGCAAGGAAACACATCTCACCTGTGCAAGACCAGGGTTCTCTGGGTTGTACAGGGACCGGATCTCCACATGCTCTGGCACCAGCTTGTACCCGTATCCTGGCATCTCTTCCCAGTGCTGCAGGACATACAAAGCCTTATGCTCATCATCCACTGACCAGTTCTCCTCTGCCACTCCTCTCTTGTTCCTCACAGAGGCCTCTGCAGCAGGACACAGACACATAGAAAATAAAGGCATATGGCTGACAAGGGCTACGTTAGGACATTAGTCACAGGCACAAGCAAGGGAAAATGATGGACAACAAGCACAACACCAGAAAAAAAGAATGGGGAGAATCATGAAAGCAAGGATAAAGAGAATGAATTCAATATGTTGCAATGGTGAAGAAAACTGTATGCAGGAAGACAAACAAACAAAGAGAAATATGAGGAAAAGGGGAAAAAAAGGCAGTGTATAGCAGGGACAGGTCTGTGCTCAGGGAAGTTCTCCATCCCTGCTGGCAGAGGGCATGAAATATTGCGGCGTTATTGGACATCTGCAGCTCTGGCTCAGGATCTGTAATGCCAGTGAGGAGGAAAGACAAACAGCAAAGGAGAAGCAGAAGCCACCCACAGGGAGGAAATAACAGTAGTGAGGAACAGCAGAGAGTGACCCAAGGCACCCAAACCCAACAGACGCAGAGAGCATCCCTGAAGGACAAAGCCAGCTAAAAAACAGGAAAGAAGACTGAAGCAGCACGCACACACACGCAGCCCCCCCACCCACCCAAAGGACATCAATCTCTTGCTGATGGTGGTCACAAGCAGATGAAAGTACTGCTTTGTGCCAGTGTCAGCCACCAGAATA
>NW_008605894.1:0-8169 GCF_000691845.1 Merops nubicus
AACATGGCTCTGCTGCTTCGAAGCGGGCGCTGAACTGCGCCTCCTGACTTGGTGCGAGCTGTTCGTGCGCCGAGACTTGAAGCTGCTCCTTCGAGCGGCACAGACAAGCCGTTTGCTCCTCGCCCTTGTTCCAGTTTGTGAGAGCTCCCGGCTGGAAAGGATCGGCACCGTGGCTGCTGGAAGACTAAACCAGCAGCCCTAGGAATTTAGAAGGGGCTGCTGAGGAGGTTGAATACCCACCTTAAGGTGGGGAAAGATTTGTTTCTCAACACTAAATTTCCTATTTGGTCCATCTGGAGCAATTCCACACAAAAAAATCGCTGTTTCCTGCGGTGCCGCGGGTTGCAGATACCTCGTTGCTGTGAGTCTCGCAGGGCATCGGAGGAGGGCGAATTCAGGCTGCGGAGCGAAGCCGGTGTGTGTGTGTGTGTGTGTACAGGGTCTGACAGAGTCCGACTGACAGGCGATGTACGTAACCATCGCCCGCCAGCGCTGGGCAGCAGTGTACTCGGCACCATGCACTACCATAAAACGAGAAAGGAACGGTTTAAAACTTAGCACAGCGAGATAAACTGCAGGCATTGATCTTAGCTTATAGTGTGAATATATGTTTTTAAAGCTTGCTATAAATTTGTCTTTCCTTCTAGGGGTAGAGGGATACCTTACAAATATTTTGGAATCAAGTTTGGGTTAAGCTGAGTTGTGTCAGTGTTGATGGCAGCATTCATTCAGACCTGAAAAGATCAGGAGTAGACCTAGAGGCCACAGCCCTGTTAACTGCAGCACCCAGGGTAAAGAATTACTGTAGTCTTGCCAATTCCTGTTGATTCTGGGATCTGCCTGCATGAAGCAGTTGGCAGGGGCAAGGCCTCTGAGGGGTGTTCAGCAGTTGTTTAGCATTTTTCTGATAACCGAGTTTACTATTTAACTAGATCCTCCATAAATCCAGTGTGCGCTGAACAAATAATATAGCTGACACAGATGCTTAAAAGTCTACTGATACATAGTTACTTGGTCAGATCTCTTTGTTTATTCAAGTTTACAAGTGTTTAGAGAGAAATTTTTACTTAACTTTGAAAGTATTCCAGAAAACCTCCTTTCATCTTTTGTCTGCTTTTCAGATTGTGAATAATTTGACAGTATCTGTAAAGCACTTTGCAGTTATGTATGAAGTACTAAACTAAGTATGTGTACTCTGAGAAACTGTTAGGTAATAATAAGCTCTTGGTTTAGTACACTAAAAATAATGCAGTCATACCAATTAACGCCTCTTAAGCATAAGTTCTTTTTTTAGGTGCTTACAGTGTTTATAAAAAATATGATTGTGTTTTATTGTGCATATGAGAAAAAAAGGTCTCTGTTATTTCCTGTATAAGCTTGTATGGAGAAAATGTGTGTTTGGGTAGCTATTGAGTTGGCATATACAGGGAAAATAGTACTTCTAATGTTTAAGGGCTTCAATGTTTTTTTCCAAAAATGATCCAATTGGATCTGCAGGTACACCTGGCATTTAATTCCAAGCAAGAGCAAGTGCTTTTAGGGAAGGGAATTTTAATACAGATATTGAGGTATTGTTTATTTAGCACTTTACAGATCAGCATGTTATATGAACAACAGAGAGTATGAGATTAAATATTGTCTTCACTGTTGGAAAACCATGTGGTAGTCCAAAAGATGACTACTATGCAGAAATTATATTTCTGGATATAATCTTTTCTAAAAGCAAGCCTGAAAGTGACTGAACTTCAAATTGGCCCTGAACAGATAGTGTAGAGTCTTGCCTTGGACAACAAAGTCAGGATTCCATGGGATCTTCTAGCTGAACTGTAATCTTATTTGATTTGACCTTTTCTATAAGAAGGATGTGAACAGCTGCATTTGAGATGGCAACTTCTGTTAAAAAAATTGGTGTCGCTAAATTAATTGTTAAGTGAATTTGGCTTAGGATCTGAATTTGAACACATAAATTTAATTAACATCAGGGAATGTGGTTTTGTGTGTGTGGTTTATATTTTTTTTTTCTCCTCTCTAATAATTCTCTTTGTATTAAGGAGAGCAATGTACAGTTGGGAGAAACCGGGAAGGTACAGTAAGGAGCAGTGGGGTTGAAACATTTGTAGCAGATGGAAATTTAGGCTTGTACAAGCCTTTTCATCAGTGGGCACTTGCAAAGCCAAGTGAGCAGGATTTGACCAGAGAAAACGCAATGTTTGTTTAAAAATCGAGGGGTTTTGTTATCTCAGTTTTTGATTCAGAATGTATTGCTTCATTGTGAGAAATGAGAAATTGGTGTAATGTGGCTTCTGACACTGATGATCAGGTTCTACAATGCAGCAAAAAAACGTATTCAATATGAAATTCATGGCACTGCTGTGGTCGCTTTTATCGACTGCTGACTGGAATATGATTGACTTAATGGCCAGGGATGACAGTAATTTAATGTCATGCTAGTGTGGGGAAGTGATGATTATAAATTGGACTAGAAATGGAAATTAGATTAACTGAAAAATGAAATTATTTTAAACACTTGGGCGAGAACAGTTGACAGTGTTATCAGGAAAAACTAGCCAAACATAAATATCATCTGCTATAATTCTGCTCACCTACAGTAACTGCGTAGTTGTCTCATTTTAATTCTTTTTAGCCTAAAGAAATTACCATTCAAGTTTGTCATCCATTGAGGGCTTTCATATGGCACTTGCCAGTCTGTTCTGTGCGCCATGGACTTCAATTACTCCAGAACTGATTTCAGGAGTGGGAGTGGGATGGGGGAGTCTCATGTTTGAATTTTTGTATCTCAGTTCTTTGAAAGTAATTAGAGAACAGTGCCAAAGGACTTGAAAATTACAGAGATTTTCCTAACAAATTATTCAATTTTTAGAAACCTGTTTTATTTTGAATTATCTTTTTTATTTATTCCCCACAAAAATTACTGTTTGTGGTGGTACATCTCCCATTTCTTGTATTATCTGACAGTTATACTTGGTAGTGAAAAATCCAGAGTCCTTGATACAGTGATTTCTGAATCTTTGTTTCTTTGTATTTTGACGTAGGTGACCTTTTGACCGCTTAGAAGATAAAATGAGGTCTGGTGTTGCTTTTGTCATTTGCACCCATTTGCAAGAGATTTGCACCCATTTGCTTGTAAACGAGATGATTTTATTTTACAGGCTTCTACTGACTTGATTTTGGAGTGATTTTTGAAATTTTACTATCAAATTCTGATTACTGAAAATGAGTAAGGATTAGATATTTTTCACAGTGATTTTAAACTTTTTTATTTTTAATGTTGTTTCATGAGTGGGATTTACCTCTAATTGAATTTAGACATTAAACATTTAGAACCTTCAGTCTGAGAAGAAACATGCTTAGGAGAGAATTTTTTGAGGAGCATATGTAGAATGTGAAGAAATTCTGGGGACCAGATGCAACTCTGGGAGGTAGCTTCAAGAAAATAAAATGAAGCAATGATGTTGGAGTTTGGCAATTTAAGCGGGGAGACCAGGAGAGCTTTGAAACTCCTGGTTGTGAATCTTCCCACGTGGACCAGCTGCCCTGAATCTGCCTGACCCTTATGAAAAGGGAGATACTAACATAGACCAGAAGGGAGCTGCAGCATGTGCTGGGCAGGCGCTAGTCTGCGTCCGCTCTTCGTGCCTTCCCGCGTGCGTGGAGGAACTTTGTGCTATTGACTGCTGAGGAACCTGGCCAACAGTGGGATTGGAAAAACGTTTTGTCAAGATTTTATCAGATTTGTATTTTTGTTGCAGTTTTAACAGTGGAGAAATTTGGCCGTAGCTTGGATTTGATGCCAAAGTCCTTTGGTTTCCTTTCTAGGGAAGAAGTTTTGCGCACACAAGGCAGCTGAACTGCAGTGCCTTTTCTGCTCCAGGCTAAGTGGACAGCTAAGTCAGCCAAAGGGCAGACACCCTGTGGCAACTGGAGTGGTACCGATGGGGCTTTATGCACCTGCACGCCTTGCTGACTCTTCAAAATATGGCTCTCTGTTGGCTTGAGAAGTGCAAGATGTCATTTCAAAAAATGCCTCTCCAGTAGCAAACGCCAAGCAAATTCCATTCACACTTGTGCCAGGGTGAAGCTGTTGCCTTGGATATCAGCAGTCGAAGATGTCTCTGTGATGAGAAAGCAACAAAATATGTAAACAGGTATAAGAAAAATAAATTGGTCGCTTCAGAACATCAATAATGCTTGAGAATGCATGATTTTTCTCTAAGTTAGGTGACTGCTTTGAGCAGCTATGTAAACTGAGAATGTGTTCTGCCAAAATTTCTGTAGCAACATGCTGCAGCCGTTTAGAGCTTTAATTGTAGAGAATGAGCTTTATAAGGGGATAAACAGTGTAAATATTTTGATTCATCAGTACTTAAAGGTTATGGTTGTTCTGAAGAGTGTCTTTTTCTGTAACCATCTGTCTTTATTTTTCCTGGCAGGAACAGTATGTATAGTGGTGGTTTTTGACAGGATAGAAGATGTGGTATTCCAGCCTAATTTACTGTTATGCTTTTTCTTAAATGCTGTAATTAGGATGTATCTTAGAAATGTGTATGTGTATCTTTTTCCCTGGTAGTCTAAACTTTAACATCTTCAGTTTTTCTAACCCCTTGCGCCTCCAGCACAGCCCTTCATTGTATTCTTCAGTAAGAATATGCTTGCAAAAATTCTCAGCATCACTAGTTTGGATAACGGGGCTTTTGTTTTGAAAGCATCATATCTAAGAATGATTCAGTTCCGTTTCTGCTGTGTTGATAAGACTTGATTTGTCCTGCATGTGTGGTGTGGTGTTTGTTGTGTGTTGTGTTTTGTTTGTTGTTTTTTTTTTTTTAAATGATGGGTTAAGTGAAAACAACATTGCTTACATTAGTAACAAATTTTGAAGTGGACATGAGCAAGCTTATGGCCTTAATATGTCTGAAACATTTTCCATCAGGTTTCACTTCAGGTCAAATTAGTAAAAGGACTACTGCCCTTTATAAGCTAAGCTGGGACTCTACCTGCCTTATCAAGACAGAACAGATAAAAAACTGTGGTGAACAGAAGTCATCAGGATATGTGGAATGTGTTATTTCCAGGTTTATTTTTTAAATTCTCTAGAATGGGTATTAACGTTTTTTTCCAATTACTATGTTTATAAGAAGTGAGTAACTTTGAATAGTATTTTTTCCTGATCTAATATGGATGTAAAAATGATGTCTTTAAACCAATAGTAGGCCTTCAAAAAGTTCTCCCTTTGAGGGTATACATCTTTTGTGTCTTTTTTTTTTTTTCCTTCCTCTTTTCTGTGTTATACTTAGTTTTGAAAGCCCCCTTTCAGTCCATGATCTTTATTGCATAAAACAAAAAAAAGAGCTGAGGCAATGTTTTCAGAACAGAACTGGCACTTTGACTCCAGTGAACTGTGGAGATCAAAACAGAGATCTCAAGAGCTAAAGGCTGAAGTGTAGAACCTTTTTAGTGGGGATAACAGTACCTGTTTTGTGGCTTTAGTATATTCCTTAGCTGAACTTTCTTTTTTTTTTTTTTTACTTTTTTTCTGCTTTAGTAGAAAGCTCAGGCAAACAAAGAGGAAGGGAACAGAACTCCTTTCTGGCAGGGTCTTGGTGCGTCAGGGTGTGCTGAGGAGTGTGCCATACCCCTGCTGCTCTGAGCTTACAGTGAAATACACTCAGCATCTCTTGCAGCCTGTGGTGACTTCTGCATACAAATGCAACTGCTGTACTTGTGTGTTGGGAAAGGGCATAGGAAATTGAAAGTTACATTGGAACTATGAAACTTTGTGATTTATTTTTCATGTATGTGGCTGTTGTCCACACAGAAGCACAGAAATGGAAAAGCATAGGAGTTGTTGAAGTACAAGTAAGAGGACTGCATGTGCTTTGCTTGCTTCCTTAGGGAGGATAACTATGGATGGAGGGGGAACAGAAGTAAGGATTCCGCTTTACAAAGAGCAGGTCAAACTCAAAGTGTTTCTGTAGCCAGGGCTGGCTGCCTGAGACATGAAGTTCTCTTGTACCAATGTGACTGGACCCTCAAGTACCCAGGCTGAAGCATGTCATTTGATTACTTTTTAAAACACTTTTTAAGAGTTTTATTAGTTTCTTTAAGACCTTTTACTCAGGTCCGTTGTGTTAGACACCTTGTGGAGACACATTCCACGCTGTAGATCTCTGGATGCAAATGAAAGAAGGGACTTACTGAAGATGAAAACAAGTCATACACAAAACTAGTGCAGTTTACACTTACTGCAGCTGTTCATGTGTCCACAGGATTCCAAGTCTAGCACAGTGCTACTCTAAGCTACCTTAAAGGGAGGAAAGATGCTGGACAGGACGTTGGAATTCACTGTCTTTACTAATTAGAAGTAACTCTTGCACTACAGACTTCCATTGATTTTTTTGTGGTGTTGCTGGAAAAGTGAAGAGAATTAAGGCTCTAATAACTGAGCCTTGTCAGTGCTGATTTGTGGCAGTTTAGGACATAAATATCTCCAGCTTTCCACCTCTGGTCACGCAGCAGAGCTGGTGGAGTAGAGCACGTGCCTGCATTTTGGCTGGTTGTAGGCACTATTGTGGGATGTCAGTATGGCTTCATACCATAACACCAATGGGATGGTGGCAACACAAAGGC
The DNA here is from genome assembly GCF_000691845.1 of Merops nubicus. NCBI lineage: Eukaryota > Metazoa > Chordata > Aves > Coraciiformes > Meropidae > Merops > Merops nubicus. The sequence goes on from NW_008605894.1 coordinate 6,646, forward strand.
CTGTGATCTAGGACAATAATTTATGGCAGAGCATGGAGCATACAGGGGAAGGGGAGTGGAAGCATCTTCAACGGCATAGACTGCTTTGGTGAATTAGATGTTACGTTTCTATGTTTTGTCCTGTCACTGGTCTTTGTACTGTGAATATTGAAAATTACTGTTGGGTACCCCACGGAATGAATTTGCATAGGCTGCATTTTTAGTTTCTGACTTATTTATTCTTTGGCCCAGGTGGTGAGAGAGATGACAGCGTGATTACCAAGTAGGCCATGGCAAACCAGATTAAGCCCTGAACACTTAAAAGGAGAAAAAAAGGAAGTAGTGGTATAGATATGGTATAGTATATAGATATAGATATGCTTTTCTAATTCTGTTTCTTATCCCAATGAAAGATCAAAGATTAAAAATTATTTACAATATTTTTTTTAGGCGTTTCTCCTTGAAACAGAGGATTTTCTCCAAATAAGGCAAAGTTATGCGGCAGGCTAAGGAGTGTGGGGAAAGGTTGAAGAAAATCTTGAGCTGTAAATTCAGGAACTTTGTTTGAAAAAAACCACCACCACCAACGACAAAAAAACCCTTCTACCTGTTCTTAATTAAGATTATTTTCACTCTGTTTATCTGTATAATACATACGCTTGAGAACTGTCAGAAGAAATAGACTTCATCTGAACATTCAATCTAATGGATTTATGATCTCTTATGCACCTTGTCTGGAGAGATGGATGACAATGGATTAGTGGTTGTGGATCAGTCTCCCCTTTCCTGTCTATCATGATTTCGTACAAGATGTTCTGCAGCAATACTGGCTTGATCTCTCTGCCCTCTTGCTGCAGCTTATTGCTTTTGTGTTTTGCTGGCATCACTGCATGTGGAGGTGTACTGTGGACTGGATCACCAGCATGCTTCTTAAAGCTTTAAGGAATAAAAAAGAAGAAACTCAGATAAACCAAAATCTCCCAAAAAAAAAAAGCAAACCCATAGAAGTCTCTATACACTCTTAAGCCAGGTCAGGCAAGAGGAGGAAGTACAGGAGCCAGCATTGCTGCTGAGCTTGAACCAATTCTGTCTTGGAAGGCGAGCAGCCAATTGCTTTACCCTGGAATGAATATGTGCAGAGTAGAGAAAGACAAGTTGACTGTAAGTGCTTAGTTTTCTTTCATATATTAGGGGGTAAAGGGTGTTACTTTGGAGTTTTTATTTGTCACATTCTTGCACTGAATTGGAGTAAGCAAATGCAGCTTGCCATAAATAAACAGAAGGATGTTTGGAAATCATGACCAGCTTTTGTGTAGGAGAGAGCAGTCATAACAAACTGTTTCTGTGAGAAACTGTAAACAAATAAAAGACAAACTGTTACTCATGGTTCAAAAAAGCAGAAGAGATTGTGCACAGAAGAGGCAAATTATTTTCAAATACTGAAAACCATTGTTTGCAAACCTGGGACAAATTTCAGTAACATTTCACATTCTATGGTTTTCAGTCTTTACATCTTAGGAGACTGTCATGGTTACAGGGGCTGGG
>NW_008605895.1:0-34443 GCF_000691845.1 Merops nubicus
GTTATTCTCTTCTGTCTTCAATACATAGAATCAAAAGCTTTTAATTCCCATAACAATATCCTGTGGCTCTTTTTCTTCGTCTCCTCCCTGTGAGGTGTAGCTGTGTACCTGCCTCCCAAGTCCTGAACCCTCAAAGTTGAGCAATTAGAACTTTTGGGGTTTTTAAATAAATATGACCAGCATTTTTTTGCTTCTTTCTATGACACCACCTCAACTAAATCAGTTTTTCCTGCTGCTGGGACTTCTGTTGGCATTTTTTTATGCCAGGGACTGTGCTGTGTTTCCTTTTGGTATTTATAAGAAACCACTGAGACACGTCGGTGTACCGTCTCTGGGGGAAAGGATGAAGGCCTTCTGCACAAGGCAGGGTATTTCAAGCATATCCTGAAGGCACTCACAAAACAGCAGCAGCTACCCAAAATGCAGATTTATTATAACCAAAATTACTTGGCACCCCTTCCATCGTAATTTAATTACAAGTTTGGATGTCAGTTGGGAATTTACTACCACACTATTAATTCCTAAGCTTTAACGAATATTCTTCCTAGAAAGGTGAACTCAAATGTGCACAACCTCACTCAGAAAGGGAAAAACACAAAAAAGGTACCCAAAGAAGGCAAGGACTCACTCAAGGATATACCCAGAAGAAATACTTACTCGCCAAAGGGGTGTGACGCTCACTCGGCCCATGGAAGTATCCTTGGACGGCATCCCTGACCCAAGGGGAGGGTCCAGCTGCAAGGCCCTCTTGCTCCAAAGGAACCAACTCAAAGTCATCTCTCTGGCACGGCTCCATTTGTTCTGTGGTCATTCTAATTAGTTGTGGACAAGCCCACAGCAAAGGCCAGCTAAGGGCCTGGACCTTGAGGTGCTGGTCACTTGCCTTGATGGGCCAGTAGCTGCCATGAGGCACCATTGAATCACTGTAGAACGCTGAACTGATCCGTGTCGGGTCTCTGGCAAGCCCTGGCCTTTATTAGAGTTTTGTCAGGGCGGTTCCACCTGGCACAAAGCAACTGTGCAAGGCTATAAAAGAGACTCCCTGAGAAAGTTCCCTCACACCTTGGACAGATAGATCTGGTTTGGAGGGAAACTGCCATGCAGGTGGGAGGGAAATTCTCTTCACAGAGAATTTCCAAAGGAGGAGAACTGGCCTGTCTGTGGGTATCTCCGCCAAATATACAGCCAGCGGCTAATGATTTTGTAGAGTGCTGCACCGGGAGGTAAAGAACTTCCAAGTACAGGATGCACTCCTCGCATCAAGCTCTTTACTGCGTGCACATTCAGATTTTAAAACAGATTCAAAATTCCAATCAATTTGCTGCCCCTGAGAAGAAAATAAGATGGCAGTTGCATTGCAACTGGTATAATGACGCAGCATAGAGAACTGCAGTCTGGGCAGGACAGCAGAGGCCTTGAGAAGGGGAGCAGAGGACACAAAACCCCTTCAGACTCAGGGGTGCAGTGGAAGTGTGAGCATTACATGAGTGAAGAGGGATAAAAATAGTAACATAGCATAATTATAGCATAATTTTAACTGCGTTAGAAATATTCTTTCTTTTCCCATAATTATTATACTCAGATTAATAATGACTCTTGGATTCGGCAAAGATTTCAGTTGTACTAATGAATTTTTTGCTTTAAACATACATTAGTTTCCTTCTTGCCGATAAACAAGGATTTCAGTGTAGCAGCAGTGACACCAGGTTCTGAATGATGAGCCGCAGTGTTCCTGGGGAATAAGACCAGTTGGGAAGCTGGGGAAAAAAAAATTGATTTCTTCAGGGTTATAATTGTTCTTTAAAAGCAGTTTTGAACGAGTTGGTTTTATTCCACTTGGTAGTACAATCGTAAGAACATAACAAAGCTCATTAATACACTACACACTGTATGATAATAAATACAGTGATTGTGATTTTTACGTCCAGCTCTGCTGGTCTAACTGTACGGTGCCAGTATCCATGGGGAACGAAGTGAGGTGCGAAGCACGAAGCACAGACACTCTGCTCCCAGACCACAGGGCAACCATGAGAGCCACCAGGCACTTGCAGTTCTCATATTTGGAAAACCCCCTGTAAAGGCTCCTATACTGACCCTTCAGGGGAGAGAATACATGACTGCCAAAAAGCAAGGACCTTTGCCTAGGTCATTGTTATTTTTTTGGTGGCTGCTGAAACATTCTTTTCAATTTTGGATGTCTGTCCAGGAGCTAAACCAGCCCTGAAGGTGCACTGACTTGACAGAGCTTCACACTCAACCCAGCTGCCCTAAGAACAGCCGAGGCAGACTACAGAGATGCATCCATCACCTTGTGATGATTTCCTACATAGAATGTTTTGGTTTTCCACTGTGTGACACTGAGATTTTTGGTGTAACTCACTTCAACACATACTTTTTTTTTTTCTGTGCACATTAAGTAGAATCCTAAGTCATGATGACATGGGAGACAAATGAGAATAATTCTAATTATCTCTGGGGTTTCAAAGTGGAAAATTAAACTGCAGTGCTAAATATTTGACTTCAGCACTTGCCTCTGGACCCGTTCACCCACTCTATTTTAAAGATTAACCTATGCTTCATATTTTTACTTCTCTCATTTGATGATGTACTCAAGTATCTTTAACTCAAAGAAAATCTTTGGCAAACATAAATGGAACTCTTTGCTGGCTTAATTAGTTCAGCATGTTAGCCTGTAATTCCAACAATTAATTCTAGTTCCATCATTATTCTTTTTAAAAATATCTCTTCTTGGATTTCACTGAAAAATTAATTTGGAAACAAATTATTATCCCTTTTACATTGCGTCTCAGTTGAATAATAACTGAAATTCCCTGCCTCTTTCATCCAAGGTTCTGGAAATATTTTCCAAATACTGATGCAGAAAACTTCAAATTTCTCACTGATGAGGGGATTACTGTTATCTTCAGATAAAGAAACCGAGCCATAGTGAGGCTCATTACAAGGATTATTTTGTTAGATTGATGTCTATCCAAAAACTGGATAAATACTTAGGACAACAAAAGCATGAATTGCAGCTGTAGTGGAATATAAAAACCAGTCACATACAGTTGAATAAATCTGTGTGAAATTATGAATTTCCACATCATAAAATTAATTTAACCAGAATAATTTCAGGTTGCTATATATTTGTAGGCATGAGAGAAATCCTGTGAATGCCATGAATATACAACTCTGTATCAAGGCAACAATGTAACTTAAAATGATATTGAAACAGTATTTGAAAAATGGAGGACTCTAAAGCCCTTCAGGTCTGTCAACGTTAAGCTCTCTGTTCAGTTTCAGTGTGAGCCTTAGCACGTTCTCGAGGATGCAGTTATTAATTGCAGGACAAGAAGCTGTTCTTTTTTTTTTCTCAGGCCGCTTACTTCATTCAGTTCCTCGAACAGACAATACTAGAGGAATTAAAAAAATACCCAACACTTCTTTTTACCTTCTTTAGTTTCCTGTAGGATCCTTCTTGTCCCTTACACAGGGGATGCACTGAAGATAAAATGTCATTAATTTCCGAATCCTTTCAATTTGTCCCCACAGTGCTCGCTCGCTCTCTCTTTCCTTGCCCCATCCCAGAGCTTATCAGATAGTGAAACACTATCCATTCCTTTTACAGATGTGGAATGGAAAAAAATTTCTGTAAAAATTTGAAAAAAAAATTGGTAAACATGCCAGTGGTCCAAAGCTGTCGAGGCGGTAAGTAGCCCATTGGTGGTGGTGTACAGGGCAGACCCCAGGGCAGACCTTCGTGAAGCAGGAGCGCTCTCCCTTACACCTCAGGCTCTGAAGTCAAAGAAGGTTCCTTTCCCTTCTTCCTTTTTAATTTCAAAGACAGTGACACAGGCAAGTATTCTATAGAAATTTAATTGAGCATGTTGCTGGCACAAATTTATTCTAGTCTCACATATTGAAAGCTTTAGTCTGTATTCATTGGTAAGGAAAAACCCACCTAAACTACTATAACACATAAAACAAGAAGCAATTTACTTCACAATTAGCTTTATACTTTTTTATTCTGTGCAGTTACTGGAGATGTTCAGAAATGAGCTTCTTTCCTTACAAGCAGATTTTAACTAAAGAGTTTAATTAAATGCTAGAAGAAGAATATTTTCTCTAATGTTTTCTTCTGAAATCTGCACTGAATATGTAATCCTGTGTTTATGAGAGTAAAATCTGCTGCTATGGATACAGTGAGGTCAACGTTTCAAATTTATTATTTTACTGTGCTGTGTTAAAGGACATTATAGGATATTTTTGCTTCAACAAAAATACCTTAGAAAGTGTAATGTAATTTCAATGCACATGTAAAGCATTTTATTTAATATTTCCCTTTCAAGTAGAGGAATTATAACAAGATCCAGTCTGGCAGCACTGAAGAAACACCCTGTCTGTAATAGGACCCGACTTCCATTTTCAGCTGATGCTATAGTGCTTTACAAATATTAATTAAGCTACATAAAAGTCCTATGGTAATCCTCAAGGTGGGCCAAAAAAGGAAGAGAAAGGTTTATATTTTTTACAAAGTGTAAGGAAAGACTGAATAGCTTCTCAAAAAATATAGCTGCAATTTTCCACTTGTTTCTTGTAGGAGAAAACTGAGTGATGCCAATTGTTATCTGTCCTGCTTTTTGAAGAGCTGCAGAACAATAAATTCTTTTAACTGAAAGACTAATGCTAAAGGATATCTCCTCCAAACTGGCTGTTAGGCGGTGGAGTTAAATAACCATTCTAATCCAGTTTTTAAAATTGTCTTGCAAAAATACCTTCTCTATCAATTATTCAGTTTTTACTTTTGTTTTGTCCTTGTATTATAATTCTTCTAATTTTCCTGCTTCCTACAGCATTCTAAAAAAGCCTACACTAAATAAAAATAGCACAACTTTTAAAAAGCTACATATGACACGAATATATCCAGCCTACTTTCTTTTGTATAATACAGAAATACAGGAAAAAAAAAGCAGAAAACCTCACCCCATTTCTTCCTATTACTGATCACACTGAAGATACTCATTATGCTGGATCTTTTACCTGGCTCCCTCTCTCTGCCCCCATAAAAGAAACTTCAGTCAACCAGCATTTCTCTGAAAAGCACAAGCCAACATAAATCTGCCATTTCCAACTAGCTCAAAATATTTTATCGGTTTATTGCTGGGCACAGGGAGAGCCTGTCTGAAATGAAAGGGACTGGTGTTCCAACCCAATCATTTATTTTTCACAGAAACTGAACCCAGAAGTGGTAACTTAGTCCTGAAGTTTCATGGCTACAGAGAAGCATAGCTCGTGGTGGGATGTGTCTCACAGGGCACCTGCCCAAACATCCTGCGTTTTTTGGTGTTTGTTGTCAATAAATTATTGTAATTAGCAAGGCCGTGCTTGGCCTTGTGACGTGAGCCAAATCGAAGGGCTGTGAGTTTTCTCTTGTGGAGCCTTGTTCAACTAACTCACTTTTACACGTCCAGTTCCCCACATCTAGCACTGGAGAAGCGTATTGCCTCAGGTGGCTGTTGTTAGGACTCAACAGGGTTTCTTCAGCACATTAAAATAACATTTACAACACTGACAATATAAATAGAGGTTTTGGTAGCATCTTAGAATAAAGTCCAAAACTGTTCTGTATAGTACTATTTTATTTTTTAAACTAGCTTTTTTTTATATAAAAATGCTTTGAAATTATGTAGACATCTGAACCATCACTTTTACCCTCAACAAGCTGTCATGTGTTCTTCTTTAATAAAAGATAAAAAAGTCTGAAGAGCTAGTTTCCAAATAGAAGTGTAAAAGATTAATACTCAATGATTATTTTAGCCTCCTCCCTTCCAAACAAATTCTCAACCTCAGAAATAAAACCAACTTTTGATAACTGCAAAAGCAATTTTAAGATTGCTGGTGAGAATAAAACTTCAGGGGAAAAGCAGTACCTATTAGCAGATGCTAAAAGGTTACAAGCCTATTCAGCTTTCCTAAACAATAAGAAATTATTGAAAAGCTAGAAAACCCAACAAACCGACTTAATTATAGATTATTGAATAAATCAAAATTTTAAGCATCTTATTAAGAAATTACTTGTTAAATATTTAGTTCCTAAAATGTATTTTAATTTTGAAAACTATTAATTTTAAAATAATCAGAACTAAGCTAAAAATGAAAATTATAATACACATTATGAGCCAAATCCTGGTGTGATTAATGAGGTTGTTTCATTAACACCAGTACTCAAGTCTAAATCTTAGCACTCAGAAACTAACAGTTATTCCAAAACTAGAATTTAGTGAAGCAGAGAAACAATCCAATTAAAAAGACTTTCTTCAGTTATTATACATCCATTGGCAGGATCAAACATGTCTTCCAAACTTGCTATTGACTGTAAAGTAACATCAAATGGGATCTGAAAAAAAACAGGGAAAAAAAACACAAACAAATAAATAACTTTATAAAGCTTATAGGTACCAAAATGTACATATATACAAATAGCTCCATATTAAAGGCAGATTTCTGACCTACTACTAATGAATAGTGAGTTAGAAACATTCAGTGCCTCAATATAAATTTGTGGCTGATGACACCTCATGCAAAAAACTAGTAAAACAGGAATAAAGGGAGGTAATATCTATGAACAGTCTTGCTCACGATGTTTATCCTGATCATCTGCAGGTAAAATGAAGATATCAGACAAGAGCAGCCGGAATGACTTGTAATTTGTAAGGCTTTCTCTAAGATGAGAATTTGAAAGAATTGAGCTAACTGTAAAAGGTGAAATGGTTTATATGTCCATTGGACATAGATAAGAACTATTTGGTTGGTTTAGGTATTAAGAAAAACTAAGTGAAGGAAAAGAAGCCTGGAACTTGCTACCTAGGGAGGTTAATTTTTAATGCAATTATTTTACTCATAAATTTACATTTAATATATAAGATTGGAACTCCCAAGCTGTGTGCTTTATCATCTCCCTGAAGAACAGGTATTCATTAAATAGCTTTAAAAACAAGCCAGCTGATCAATTTTTATTCTTAAAACATGAGCAGCCTAATAATTTTAAATGAATAATTCAATAAAAATACACTTTTTCCACTTAGAAATGTAATTCGCTGCTGAATCAAAAGCGCTGTAAGACACACAAACAGAAAAAAAAAACCAAGAATCAAAGAAGAGAAGCTGGAAATGTGACAGGATTTTAAGTAGGACAGCTCAGAGAATGAGAAAACAAATACCACAAATTAGAACTGACTTTCTCCAACTAATTCACAAGAAGATGAGAAATAAAAAAGGTGTGTGGTGAGGAAAAACGATGTAAAACTACACAGAAACAATGTATGTGCTGCCTTCTCCTGCATGCTTGAAAACAAAGGGAATGTACTACTCTACAGTAACGTCGTCCCACTCTGAGCTTCCCACCTCTAGCCAAGAAGAATGGGGAATGCACGCATACAGCTTATTTGAAAGTTTGGAAATACTACTTAGAAATATGCTATGCGTAATGAAGTGAACACTCTACAAAGTTCTGTTGGCTTCAGAGAAGAATGAAGATACTCAGCATCTTGAAGGACCACACTCCACTTGTTCAACCAAATCTGCCATATCTAATAGTATCTTAGTGTGAAGACTCTGAAAGTTTGTGATGAAAAGCCCATTGTCCCACCTGTTGAAACATTTTAAGCTGCTTGTGGCATTTTATCAGAAGAAAGCAGATGAGTTTTCATATTCTTACTGGAAGGACACCACTAAATCTGCTTCCTCACTTTCGTTTTAGACCCACAAAGAGAAGCAGGAAAAATGAAAAGGGATTCAGGAGAATGTAAAACAGGTCCAGGAGGTCCATGTGATACTCTGAAAACTCAGATGTACCTTTCTTTACCTATCTGTCAAGTCTTTGTACCATGGAAGACATTTCAGTGGGACTGGGAAAAGTATAACTGCAGAATGAATATGTATTCTGATTCATTGATAAGGCCAGATTGAGTGATATGAAGGTTTGGGAGTCATTTCAGAGAGACCTGCATGGATAACAAGGCGTGGCAGGAATGGTGCAATATGTATAAAAGGGAACTAATGCTCCTTAGGTACCAGACTGCAGAATGCACAGGACAGCATTACAGACTCCCTCTCCCTGTAATAGGGCAGTAGCCAGACTGTTCCCAAATAAAACTAAATTGGGATTCTTTTCTGGTATGAAACCCTATCTAACTGGAAAAGAAGAGAACAGTGGATGGCTTATCCATTATTATTCCTTTGTGAACAAATACAGGCAAGATATTTGAAGATTAGTAGGTGGGGTGACACATTACAGTGGATTCCAAAATCTTCCTTGGAGTTCCTTGAGCCCTGGCAGCTGCAGTCCTTTCTGATCCTCCTACAGTTCCTGAGAACACTAAACACTACGTCTGCCCACTGTGGGTCAGTTCCCATAATTCCCTCCAGGATACTGACTACAACTGGGTAACAAGATGAATACAAAGGCATGGGCAAAATATGGCCTGCTGTCTCTCAGGACATGTCATGGGCAAGGCAGAGAAAGCTGAAGAAAACAGCAGGAAAGCCTGAATAACTGTAAAAACACAAGGATGGAAGGAAATTGCATTTGGCAATTGCAAATATAAATTCACTGGACTGGAGAATGGTAGATAACCTAGATGAACCTATTGTGAATGAGATCATTTTTTAATACATTTTTGTGAAAAGTTGATTCTAATGAACAGTGAAAATATTCACAGTTTGTAATCATGCATATTTGTATTTTGTTTGTAAAGGTGAAAAAACAAAACCCAAAGTCCAACAATGTATAAGAAAAATGGGAAGATACTTAGTGGTATAATCCATGTTTCAGTTTAACTGAACAACTGTTTTATTTTAGACAACAGGTTTTTACTGTTAATAAGAACAGCATACCTCACTTAATGGCAAGGACAGGGCTGGAACAACAGACAGCAGTGCTTTGACTTCAGATAAACACCTTTTAGCCATTTCCTAATGGTGTAAAACAAGAGAAAACTAATGCTATACTATGTCTCCTCTGATAAGCTAACAGATGGCTTAGCTTTACAAAATTTTCTGTAATGATCAAGTTTTAGGTTATTCTGATTGAATTCATAGCAAAATAAACCTTAGCTGATGAAAATAAATTTTCTGCAACACAAACACTTGTGTTTGCTGTACAAACACAAGTGCCCATACCTTGGAGTTTCTGCTGAGACAAAACTGCCCCTGGCTCAGGTATTAAACCCAGTGAGTGAGCATACTTGTGCTACATATTTACTGAAGACATTCTAAACAAACACTCTGGCAAGATGATATTTATACATGCATAATGCATTATATGTTAATCTTATTAATATTCTAAACACTGATTTTCCAATTACTGACATATATTAATGAAAGTTTGAGCAAAACCCTTCAGGTAATCAGAAACACCAACTAAAGGACAGCTCTGTCTACCCTCCTGAAAACACTGTGATTGGCCAAAACATCATTTGTTCTCCAAGCTGGTCAAAATACAGCCTCGTAATAATGGCACAGTGCACAATTGTCACTGTTTCACAGCATCCATCAGACAAAATGACAGCCTCTACATCATTAATCATTTCATATAATAGATATAAAAAGAATCCTGTCATATGATAAATGTCTTCCACTTGGAAAATAAACGTCTATTTTGCCTTGGCATTTATCAAGCAGCAGCTATGCTGTGGCAACATTCTATTCCAATGACATTATCTCCAACAGACCACATGGAAAATTCTGAAATTACCTCTTTTGTGTGTGTATTTGGGGAGTGTTATTTGGTTGTGGACCATATTCAGCCTTGCTAATAAAAAGAAAAGATGTAGGTGGCATAGAGAAAATGAAAATAAATTCACTGCCAGTTTTAGTCCTCTCTCAATAACGTTATTAGAAGGTCCTTATTTCAGAAACCATTACTGTCCATTTTGCATTGAAGATGTATAACAGGTTTTTAAAAAACACTTTTGGGTTCATTGCCATGCTAATTTAACATTCTGCCAAGCATCTTCAGATGTAGGTTAGTATAAATTAGTCATCAAATTTGAAATCTATGTACCTGAAGATGCAGCCTTTATTTTCAAGTGGAAGGCTGAACATGCCTGCTATTTCTGTAAACTGACAAGCAATATGTAAGGATAAGAAAAAGTTAATATAAAATGAAAAGTGAAAATATTTTAACATTTCTTGAAAGGGGTGAGGGAAGTCTAATCTTTTGTCTGCCTTCCAAATTACCTGCCATTTATTTCCCCAAAACAGACATCTTAAATAAAGTCAGACATCCGTAAAAGTAGAACTGTTCTCACTTACTTCTGTTTTTTCATCAAGATGCACTTTTGCAACATTCATTTTGGGTTTTTTTGAAGAAATTACTTTCAAACTCCCAGTTTCTTCAAGACAAGTTTCTGAAGCTGACGATAAGCTTTTAGATCTTTGCATCAACATTTCAACTTGCTGCTTCAGATTAGATAATTTCTCCCGTAAAGAAATAATTCTGAAAGAAGACAAGATTTTTCATTATTGCTGTTATACAACAACATTTGTTGTTTCCAGGTTATAATTAAACTAACCTAGCTTTTATTACGTATTGATTAGATTCTACATTTTCTTTAATTTCAAGACTGATCTCATAATTTTACAAAAAGAAGTTTTCCACCGAAGAAAGTGGAAATACAGAATGCATTAGCTTTTTGCATTAAAAATTGTAAGATGTATTTTAAGTATGCCTCTCTAAGAAAAGATTTTCTCATCCAACCAGCACAAGGGTGGCAGGGGCTTTTCTTGGCCTGTTATTTTTTTCTCCTCCACCTGCTCAGCAGTTTCAAAGAATATGAGGCTAGGTGAATGACAAGGAAGTCATGAAAAATGTCATAGGGTGTAAAATGAAGGGTTGAGTCTGGGGCTAAAACAGAAAAACTCTTGCATGCTCAGAGCTGTAGTATGGGATGGAGAAAGTAGCTGATCCAGTGAGAGAATGGGAATAACTGCTGGGATTGCTTCTTAGATGTGCTGGCATTTTCTGTGTTGCTATCCCAGTGCCATAAAATTAGCATGTGTTACTTGTTTGTTTAAGAAGCAAAACTAAAATGCTAATGTAGTGAAAAGGTACATGTTTGGATAAGTTTAACGCTGTGTACAACATCTTGCAGTTGTTACAGTGAAAAATCACTGAAAAACAAAAATGAATGCTTTTAAAGATTTACAGCTCTTTGATATTTTGTACTTTATTTCCTCCCATCCTAAATGGTTGACTGATCTTTAACGTAGCATGAAATAACAGGATAAAGTCAGTGATTATTTACCTAGCTAATGGAATCCACAAGTGGCCTGAAAACACAGACATTGAACTGAAAATTTTGATGTTGCTAATCTTGACAGGCTTTGTATTATAAGCATAAATCAGCAGAACCTGTAAAAGAGATAGAATGGGTAAGCTATAATGCAGTATGGTATAGTAGACCTGAGATATTTCAGTGATACAAGATTAGAATAACTATTAAACACAGCGTACTGATAAAGACTTAGGTAATTGACTTTCAAAAAATGGTAGAGTATGGCCTCATATGAATTTGTTCTATACTCAGTTTTTATAGGTTTTAAAGCAATTTAATTATGGATATATTTATATGGGTTTGAAAATCAGTTATACCCTATAGAGTCACCATCAAAATCCCAGTGTTGTCCTGATCCTGATCAATCAATCCCACTTAAGCTCATGTCCAAAGTTCCAACTTCAGGTAGGCTTAACAGAGGGCTTTTACAGAATTTCCAAAGGCCATATGTAATTAGCTAAATCTGCTATATGGCCATGTGCGTGGCTGTCATCATACTAGGTTTAAAGCCATGAAGTGCACATAACTTACCAATTTAATAAAGCTGCATCATATAAAAACACAAGAAAATGAACCAGAATGCTCTCATCTTTCACTGATATCATTTGCTATTATGCTTGAAAATATGCTTCCTAGTGGTAGCTGAATATTTTGACTATATGGAGAATTTAAAGAATAAGGCATTCATATACTAGCTGTTTTCAAGAGTTGTCTCTGGATCCCTAATGATCTGTAAGTTCATGCTAAAGTAACCTGCAAAACTATATTAACAAGTACATTGTTTGCACTAACTTCACAGGGCTTCTAGATCAGCTTACTGACAGGGATGAAACGTGTCTAGCAGAAAATTTGAATCTGGTCTGCTACACCAAAAAGTTTGGAGATCATGGATTTTTATTGCAGTAGCAGACATTTTACCTACATGCTGTTCACTTGTTTAAAAAGAGAATAAATTCCATGTCCTAATTTCTTGCTTCCTACAACCCTCCAATGTCTCTCTTCTTTCATGTTTACTCTGATTTCTTAGGGATTTCTTAGCGTTTATAAAATCCCATAAATCCCATTTTCCCTATATATATATGTATCTTTGTTTTTCCAACAGCTCCCCACCAAACAGTATTGTTTGAATATACTGGTCAGCTCGAACCAAACTTAACAGGATGGAGCTCTTAAAGACACCAAAGACCTGCAACAGGAATGAAGACAACATGGCCTGGAAGCTCTATAATGGTCAACAAAGTATTTCTTTGGCCTGCCACCACAAAAAAAAAAAAAAAAAAAAATCCATCAGGGCATTCTGTTTGTCTTGCATAGCGGGTTTGCAACTCAGTAAATGTACAGCTCACCGTTGTCCAGCTTGCCAATCAGCATATGTATAATTCAATTAAAAAGCTGATCAGTCTTAACACAAATATTCATTGGAAATGAGAATTAATTTGTTCCAATACCTAAGGAACTGCTTTGGTGTAGTTTATACCTTAGTCTCTGTGTCATTTGATGGCTTTGCCAGAGAAGGAAAGTACCACTGAATGTTAATTTCCTTATTTGAAGCATTTGCTGCCCTGCTCTCTGCCTGACTCTCTTCTTCTGTGATGACAGAAACCGGAGAAGCGATTCTCACGTGTGGCGTCTTTGATGTAATTCCAGTCATTTCAAGAGACATCTGAAATACAGAAGGAAATTTTAAATTGTATTTTTTCTAGTATAACATGGAAAAGCTGTTATAAGCTAGTGTCTGCTAGAATCAGCGTGACTTTCACTCCTGCACAAATATATGCTTATTTAGATAAATGGGTTACTTTAAAAGGAGTCCATTTTACCAAGCTAAGGCTTTTCAAAGTTCACGTGGTGAGACATTTCAAAAGGTGACGCAAAGGGCCTCTGGGCTGACTTAGAGACACGTGGAGTAACAATGACTGTTACCTTTGACTTATCTCGCCTCACGGCGTTACGTTTTTTGGCTAAAAGATATCATTTGACAACACTGGCCGTGCAAACATTAGTGCTGAAAAAATAATTTGTTGGCTACACATATTGATAATTAAAATAGTAATCTGAATGTTAGACTAATGTTTTACTTATGTTTACCTGTTTGTTTTCTTATTAGCTGTGCAATGATCATCCTAACAAGGGGTGATATCTACTGAATATTTAGTCTCTTAATCTTTGATAATTTGTCATATGTCACAATTACTAAAATATATATATGGAACATTAGAAGGCTATTTGATTAGCATCAAATAGTTATGGCTTGACTGTCATTTACTGAGGAAGTAATGGAGGAATACTGGCAACCAACATCTATTCATGAATATAAGCTTTTTTTAAAATTGTAAAATATTTGATTTAAACGCAGAACAGCACCATACCATTTATATTTTTAAAGTGTTAACACAGATCTGCAAAGAACAGAGGCGGCCAAATAATTACATTTTGAGGGAATGCTGAAGCTATTCCAAAAGGTTGGTAGAGTCCCCACCACTGATTCCAACAGGTGGGCACTGAAACCAGCTGCCTGGGGTGTTAGTTTTTTTTTTTAATTTTGAATGTTCATTGCCGAAAAAAGTAAAAAAAAAATGGAGAATTTTACTTACTTTATATTCAGAAATACAGCTTAATGCAAATACAGAACAGAAGGTGGATTTTTCAGTGACATAATCTTATTTCATAAAGCCAGTTCCCTTCTCACATCAAAATACAGCAGAAGTGAAAATAAAGATGAAGTCAAGCATGCTGAAGTCATGCATTCGAGCATATGAACATGCCTTCAGTATGGTATATCACAGTTAACTGGGGATGATCCATGCCCCATAGACTCTAAACACTGAGGCAGTGATAACTGTGGCCATAACCCATGGTATGCCATGAGGTGTGCATAGATCACGCACTTACTGCCAGGATCTTCTGCATTCGGGATCTTTAAGTAGGGCAATGAATCACTCAGAGTCCTGCTAGCATGGAGTGTGAACAAAACGCTGAGAAAACACATATGGAGGTAGGAACCACCCAATTTATGCCATGCCTCTGAATGAGACCTCTTAAAAGTCCATTTTACAATACATATTTCTTCCTAAAACATTATATGTTTTCTTTTTCACTAAATGGCATCTTTTATTTATATCATACTGAATCTTTTTGAGAAAGGATATTACAACTGCTCTTGTCAGACTGGAGGGTTGTTGAATTACAGACAAATATTTATCTATTCAGCTTTCTCAAAAGCCTGAGAACAACAAATGGGCTTAGTTAAGTGTTTCCAGTTCTACATTTTATCATGGAGTGGAATAAAATAGAAGCATGCAAAATGTAATAGGGCATACAATTTTAATTGTTGCCTCCTCAATGTAATTTGTATTCTTTGATCACCAGAGCTGAAAAAAACTTTGAGTCAAAAGTAGCACTACAAAGATACATGTAAGCAAAACAACTTTGTACATACAAAAAATTATTTCAAAAATTAGATCTATTTGTACTGTTAGAAATCCCAGTATCAAATTACAGTAACATTTTAAAAATAACTTATACAGCCTTCTGAAAATTTAA
This sequence comes from Merops nubicus, assembly GCF_000691845.1. NCBI lineage: Eukaryota > Metazoa > Chordata > Aves > Coraciiformes > Meropidae > Merops > Merops nubicus. The sequence goes on from NW_008605895.1 coordinate 14,880, forward strand.
AGCTTCTAAAAATGTTGTGAGTAAAATCAATGAAGCTTAGAATTAAAAAAGTAAGAGCTTTATGCTTGTTAGCTGTCTACAACAGTGAAGCTAACACATGATTATGTGGCTTGCACCTGTCACGAACATGACAGTAAGCTCTGAAGCTTATTATTCTAGGACAGTGTAATACTAATTATGTCAAAAAAAAGAGCAGACAGAGTAAAATATTTTTTGATATATGATGGCTGTTATAAATGTCACATACCATATATTTACAATCTATTCAGTGGCACAGTCAGCTCTTTGCTGGGAAATGAGTAATGATATGCTGTCCAAAACTGCAGAAAGTTCACCAACTCCAGAAGAGCTACTTTCATAAAAGTATTTTAATTCTTTTTTATAAGATAACAAGTTCTCAATCCTCAAGGCTCCCCTGTCTCCATCTCATAGTGATAGTGAATGCAATATGTAAAAAATAAACCATAGAGAGTAACCTGTCATTTTTATTTTTTAATATTAGGATAATTATTAATGTAAGAAGTGAGATATAGAAACAATGAAGACAATTATTTTTACATTGAATCTTCAAAGACTTTTACAATTCAATATTGAACACATATGCCATGTTCAGTACAGACTCTGGAATTAGGATTCAAGATTTCTCTGAATAATACAGTCTAGGCTGCCTACATTTGAAAGGTCAGATAGGCTGTTTGCAGGCCAGAGATCTGAGAAGATTGATTTTCTAGCCCCCTGGTGATTAGTGAAAAAAATTGGCACACAAGGCCTTCAACAAATTTTGAGAAAATATAAATTACGTATTTATTGAAAGTAATGTTTTTATTATAGACCAAATTAACAATATAGAGGCTTGTACATAAAAATTACAAGGCAAACATCAGGAAATTTTTGGTATGAAACATGGAGATCTACAAGATTAAAAGCCTCAGTCCTACCAAATAGCACAGCCAACTAACTACTAATAAAATCTTTCTTATTTTTGTTCTGCACTGATCCTCTGCATTACAAATTTAAATCTTCTGTCATGCTCCTAGAAATAGCACCCCTGGAACTAGCAAGAACCAGAGAAAAATGCAAGTATAATACATATTTTTGAAATATCAGGAAGAGAATAAATACCTTTGAAGAATCAGCTGGACTATCAAGTGGCAATTCTACATCACGTAGCTCTTCTGGGAAATTCTCAAGACAACACGCTGAATATGCAAACAACTGTTTTTTAAGAAAGGAATGCATTTCTGCTATGCGTAGAACAATTCCTGTGTCAAAAACAGAACTAAGGCATCCATCTCTTGCAGAAAATGATCCAAGTCCTGAGTTAGGGGCAGCTTTGAAAGAGATTTTTATTACATCATCATATGTCAGTAAAAAGTAAAGTTTCTACAGCTACACAATATTCATAAATATTGAAAAGACAGTAAAATGTGTAACTCAATTCAATATCAGATGAATGCATTTCCAACAATTATACTATTCATCCTTAAATATTACTATGTTATGGTATTTGCATTTCAATTTTTCACTGGAGATCTGATAATGAAACAAGCCCTGTCTAGACATTCTAGTAGCATAAAAGAGAAGGTGTACTTTTGAGGTTTAAGTACTTAAATTTATATGTGTAAGTGCCCATATGCTCACTAGATGTGTAAGCACCCACTAGAATAAACACATTTTTATTCAATACAGTGCAAAGAAGCTCTAAGGGTTCTTAAGACCCTAATTTAGACAGGTAGTGACTGATCAGCTGAGTCACTGCCTAGGCTCCATTTTTGGTAAATACAGCTGAGATATACATGCACATTTTGATACCTACTTGTAGATAGTTTACTGTTCTAATAGTTCTGTGGTGAGGTAGAATACTTCCCTTTCATTTGGTGCTGTGAGGAAGACACCCAACCCTCTCTGAAATTATTCTCAAAGTTGCTAGACATCTCTCTAGGCAGCACCTATATGTACGATCTAGTTCTGTTCTCACCTAACAGGTTGGCACTTTTATATCCAGCAGCTGGCCATCAGAGGTAGCTGCATAGTATTAGGGCCCTGAAATTAATGGATTCTTACTCTCTTTGAAAGATCCTATATATTACCATCTTTTTTCTACAGTGAAGTAAACCAAGTATGTCCATAACATCTGGGGTTTCAGTCAAAACTCATTCAATAATGCTCAGCTTTCCCATTCACACTACACTCAGTTTGCACAAACCTCCCCCCAGACTGAACAGATTTATTCCTGATGTGGCCTAAGTCTGCTATATCTAGAACTAAATATAAATATAAACTATGAATTTTAAAAAATTGCTTCAGATATAGTAATAGCAATTAAGTTTTGAGGGATAATCTTCCTGGTATCATGAAGGCTTATGAATAATTATGAATAAAAGGTAAAATCTTCATTTCAGTGAAGATTTTTTTGCATTTATGCAATTTAAAGCAATTCAGTATGAGACTATCTCGGATGATGGCCTTTGAATCTGACACTATTGCCCCCCAGGAACAGCATCTCACCCATGGCAGTTTTCTAGAAGGAGGAAAAAATTCATACCAAGTAGAAGGTTTGTGTTATAAAGTCTTTTCAAGTAACTGTGGTAGCGAATTAAGTGAACCCACGTTAGAGTCTCTTTCTTCTGGCTGGCCTGGGTGGCATGACTTTCTGTTCCTTCACTTTGGTTCTCCTTGTCTTGCGTGGTTGGTTTGTTTTCAGTAGAAGATGCTTTGGGACTTTCAGAGACAACATTGTATCCACCTGCAAACCCAGTAATAGTTCAACAGCACATATTTAGGGAATGGTTGCAATTCAAAAGCTATTTCTGCATAGTTTGGAATTGACTAATTTGTAACAAAACATGTAACTTGTGAGCCCATGGGTTTAGGTTTATGTTATGTTTTTCTTTCTCCTAAGAGGAAAAGTCTTTCTGCTCTGTTTTAATATTAGTTGAACCAGTAAAGAAAATATTTCTCAGACCATGACCAGGAATCTGAGTGGTGCTTGCAAGGAAGCTGAAAAGGGTACAGAGAAAGGTGTTCACTTGATCTCTCTCTCTGATTTTAAATATAAAGCCATTATTTCTGTATATTGTTCAATAGCAGATATTTACTAAATGGAAACAATAGTAGGAGTCATCAGTCATAACTACAGCAGTTGAACTTCCCACTTATATGGACTTGAACTCAGAATTTTGGGTTAGCTAGTCTGAATTGTTTATTGTTAGCTTCAATCCAGTGCCTTTTAGGTACTAAGCATGTTATCAATGAAATGTATTTCTTGGCTATGGACTAAAAAAAAATAAATCTTTTTTTCTTGTGCTGCCAAAAAGTTATACTTATACAAAAATAGGAAAATCAGTACTAGTACAGTTATCACTGTTGCTGCCTATATTCAGTATTTTATCCATTGCATTAGTACACAGCACTCTCAGAAGCCTACACAATTCTTCTGCTCTGTTTCTCATTCCAAATGGAGCAAACATGAAATTACAGTAATTCCTAATAGTAAACTTCCAGAAAATAATTGTGTGCTTCTACAAAATCTGAATGTCTACATTATTCCTGATATTTCACTGTCAATTATAAAAAAAAAAGAATTTAGTTAAAATGGCCATATTGTTCATAGATAAAACTTATTTCACTAATGGTTTTACAGAAAATATTTAGCATGTTGTGCTGGTCATTTCCATTTCAATTTACCTTTATATATTTTGACCTACTATTGGTTTTCCACATTGTCTATTCTTCTTTCTATGGCCTAACAGAACTATCAGGAGAAACACCTGCTGCATTTGCTGAAAGAAAAAATGATCTGTAATTATAAGCAAATGGAACTAGTACAAAACAATCAGATTGATGGAAAGACTTAGCATACAACACTTGTTTTCATAAAGCAATCAAAACACTTATGTTTACTGTACAATAAGCAGACATTGCTCAGCTTTGCCAGCAACTATCAGGCAGAGTAATTCTGTCTGTGTCAGTCACTAGGGATGACTGAAATTAAGGCACTGAATCAACATTTTATCACTAAGTTAATGGTTCTCACTGTTTATATATTAGTTATTTTGTCTTAGTGTTTATATGATGTTTGGCAACCATTATCCCAGAATTCCTAGTTTCACTGATTTTATTATTATTATTAAACAAAAATTTCCATTCCATCAACTCATTTGGCTGTAAAACAAATGTAAAGTTGGAAGTAAACCAGGCAAAGTTCTACCAAGCTAAAGGAAGCATCTCTGAATGATAATCCATTGGACTTGAAACACTGGAAATATTTGTAGTATTTTTATTGTATTGACTTTGACTTTTAGTATACAGTACCCAAGCAGATAACTTTTCTAGAGTTTGGGTTTGTTAGTTTTTGATGTTTGGCTGGTTTTGTTGGGTTTTGTTTGTCTGGGGCCTTTTTTGGGGGGGTAGGGGGGGAGCAGTATCAGACAGGGAGAAACAAGCTGTTCAACATCAACATGTCTTTGCAAAACCAAAAGAAAAAATGAAAATCTCCAAGAAAAAGAAAATAAGCCTACGGAAAAAAATCTATTCTAAATTGTGTTTGAAAAAAAAAGCAGTGGTGACTGATAGGAGGGCCAAAACCTACTTCAGAAGTCTGGGGAAATCCTGTGACAAAGGTCCATCTGTGTTTCTAAAAGTATGGCAGTGTATGCACTCTGTCTTTCTGAACCACAATATGCAAACAGTGCAATTTTTCTTAACCTATTGAACACATGCACAGGCTGATATTTAAAGACCCATTAGGTCTACTCAGTATTTCATACCACTACGCAGGATGAGGACTTTGGATTTACCTTCCAAATTTGGCTTATAACTTTTCATAAATTAAAATTATGTGCTAAATGCTAGATTAAATTATATATTAATTACTAATTACATGCCACATATAGTTTATTAGTTATTTAGTGTTCTAATATTACTATGTATAAAGGAATACCAGATAAGAAATCTCTGTATGAAGCAAGGAGATCCATGGAAGCAAATTCTGGGATTTTCTGTCGCACTTCATCATTCATGCTGTGTTCTTTAATACTCTTCATTCCAATTAACAGTTGAGAAGCAAGCACAGCTTCACTGGTCTAAAAATAATATTTATTTTATTCACAACCAGTTCACTACAATATTTATATAGATTTTAAAATCCGAGAGCAGTAAGATGATAACAAAAATTTAATTACTCAACATACTATAATTTTAAAAGTCAGGAAAAGATTCTATTTCTCTCTGACATGTGGTACATACTATGCTTAAATAAATCATTACTGCTGACAGCTTAATTACTACATAAGTGATTTCAAATCAGATATCCTCCCCTGGATGCCACTGATGTCTACCCACATGTCAAATACATGTGCACACATATCAGGCAGTGTGCTGTTTTATTTGCACTGAATCAAAGTTGAGGTAAACAAAGTCAGATCTGTCCAAGAGAGATTAAATGCACTATTCAAACTGTCGATTTTAATTTCCTCAAATAAGACCCATGCCATAAATTTCAGGAAACCTTAATTCTTGTCTCGTTTGCATTGTCTTCTTTGCTTGTGTAAGCAGCGTAAGATGAAATTAAAAAAAAAAAAAAAAAAACAAACAACTTACATCTTCAGACTACTGCACCAACCTGTGTAGCTGCTCTTACTGCAATCCAGGCTTGCACTTTGTAGCCTTCTGGTTTCAAAGCCTCCCCAGAAGTGAGTTCTACAGAAGAGATCTAAAATTATATACCAGTTCATAATTAGGACTCTAAATGTATTATGGCAAAATATATTTTAAATACAGAAAAAAAGTCCTCCTACTTACAAAACTGTTGTTTTATCTGCAAGTTGTAAAAATCAGCATTGACTGTAAATCCATGGATTAGCTGCTAAAACTGAAAAACTAATTATCCAGAGCATTCCTAATTTGCTGCTCCAGTAAAAGTTTTCTTGAGCAGCTCATACTGTGGTCACTACTGTACACAGTTTTGCTATAATTTTCCATCTTCTGGAATCTTAATTACCTCTTTTCCCTTATGTTACACATTGCACTTTAAAGCCTTTTGTATTTCTCATGCTCTTACTTGTATTTGTACTGAAAAATTGAAATCTGGTAAAGTATAAATATTAGCACTTAAAAACCAGGTTTGAATGTTATATTTTCTTTGCAAGGTACAAATTAATTAGTACAGTATCAGAAACTAAAGTACTGTTGGTTCTGTTTCTTCCTGGTTTATATAGAAAAATATTTTAAATGTTATCATTCAATACAATAAGCACAAGAAACAACATCAAACAAGATCACGTTCTACTGCTGTACTATGTGATTTCTTTGTGTGATTTTTCTACTAGGATTTTCAGTATCAGTATGATTTATAAGTCACTATAAGTAATAGTCTGGCAAGGTGCACAGTGTTGTAACAGAAATAGATTTCCTGCTTTGAAGAGACCACTACCCAAAAGATAGAAAACATACATTTGATTTGAAAGGCACCATCTTATCTGTCTGTGACACATCCTCAATATTTTTGGCAAAATGTAAATATAATAGTGCTATTTCAAGGTATGATCTTCTTATTAACCTGCAAGAAACAACACACAGATCAGTCAACATTACTATCAAAGTAAGTATTACAATGATACAACCTGATTTCAGCATAAAACAAGCCAGATGGCCTCACCAAATAAATCATTCATCCAGCCCTCATCATCTACCCAAATTGTATCTTCTTTCAGAAAGCCATGTGGTCCTGTTTTAAAGTCTTAGTGTGTCTAGAGCATCCCTGTGGTATGGTTAACAAATAATACATTGATTCAAGAGTATTTCAAGTAAATATTCCATAAGTAAATTGCAAATGTTTAGTAATAAAACTGTAATTCTGCAAGGGAAACAACCTTTCTGTATAGAATCTGTAGGGGTTCCTCTTCCTTCTTCAAATTATGGCATGTATCCATGGTTCTGGTTTCCCTGAGCCATGGGAGGCTGAATTTGCATATGAGTTTTCAGTCAAACTCCTCCAAAAATCGGCAAAAATTTCCAGTGACCAAACCTGTTGTTTCTTCATTGAGCTCGGCTAAGTAACCTTCTTAGTTCAGAGTTCTGTACCAGAATACTCTACATCTTCTGACAGGCTATGCTCAACAGTTCCTATTCTCCTCCTACACTTCCTTCTCCTTTCACTTAGTTTTAAACTAGGCAAAAATAATAGAATCTTAGTATGATTTGGGTTGAAAGGGACCTTTAAAGGTCACCTAGTCTGACACCCCTGCAGTGGGCAAGGACATCTTTTACTAGATCAGGGTGCTCAGAGCCCTGTCCAAGCCTGACCTTAAATATTTTGAGGTAGCAGGCACCTACAACCCCTCCAGGCAACCTGTGCCAGTGTTTCACCACCTTCATTGAAAACATTTCTTCCTTAGGCGTAGTCTCAATCTACCCTCTTTTAGTTTAAAACCATTACCCCTTGGTCCTAATTCTACAAGCCCTGTTAAAGAAAAAAATCATCTTTCTTATAAGCTCACTTTAAGTGTTGAAAGACCACAATAAAGTCTCCCTGAAGCCTTCTCTTCTTCAGGCTAAACAACCAAAACTCTATCAGCCCTTCCTCACAGGAGAGGTGTTCCAGCCTTCTGATCATTTTTGTGGATGTCCTCTGGACCTGCTAAAACAGGTCCATGCCTTTCCTGTGCTAAGGACTGCAGAGCTGCATGCAGTACTCCAGGTGGGATCTCAACAAAGTGGAGTAGAAGGGCAAAATTTCTACCCTCCAAATGATGAAAATCGCTGTATCTGAACATCTTCTCCAACATTTCCTATAGATTTATAACAGGTTTTTCATGCAAGTTCCTCCTGGCTCTGCAGATCTCTCCAGATCTCCCCCACAAATTAGCTTTCCTAAGCATAGCAACAAACTGCTGCTCATGTAGTTAGTTACTATTCTGGACAGAGTTACATTGTACAGAGTTGACTTTTATATACTAACATATATTCCAGCTTTGGTATGATTTGTGTAAAACAAATTACAAAAGTCAGAGAGTGCAGTACAGTTTAAGATAGGACAAACTAAGTGGGAAGATGGCAAGTTCTACACTTAGTTGGTGACAATTTAGCTAACATTCTGGTTGTGCTAACAAAAGAGGATCTGAGACAAGAAACAACTTTAATTAAACAATCCAATAGGTATCAGAGGGCTTGTATAAAGGTGATCAGGATGTTTAGTTCACTAAAATAGAACAGCCAAGGTCCATCGATGTTGCTGTACATTCATCTAGAAAGATGGTAGCAAATTAAGTGCAGCAAATTAAACTTGCAACACATCACTAAGGTCCATTTCTGTACCATCTTCCATCATGCTGACTGCTTACATTGGTTTATTACTATGCTACTGCTTCTGTGTTCAGAGTTCTTGTTGATTACCTAAAGTAACAGAATACCCAAACAAGTAAGGTAAATTGCTGCCTTTACACTGTCTGTAACCAGACATGGCACATTATTCATTAAGACTGGTCAAGAAACTAAAAAGAAACCTGAAGTGAAATGTATCAGAGCTGCTTGACAGAATTTATTGGCTGGCTTGGCTCAGCTCTTCAAGCATCTTCTATGCTGATAAGTAATACCAAAGTCACTGTCCCAGTATCTGTTACAAACACATTTCCTATGCTTCTTCTGCCTCTGTTCTGACTGCTAACCTTTTCAGGATGGATTTCTATTATCTGGAAGGGGATAGACCACAGCTCATCTTCTGAAATATGACCAAAACTTCTATTTACTTGATAGCTCTGTTCCAGGTGTTGACAGAAAGGGTGCAAATTTGGAAATAAAACAGAAAGCTGCAACTTTGTATACACTAATGTATGCTTTTAAATGTTCTCAGCATTTGTTTTAGATAAGGGAGTAAATATACCATAGCTCTTCTATACTACGATAGAAAAAAACTCTCCAAAACATAAAAATTGCTTCATAATAGAAGTTTCACATCAAATGTCAGAAAACTGTCAAAAAACTATATTCATGTGTTATTAAAATTATTTTTAAAGTTATATAGCTAGTTTCTTACTCAAAGTTTTGATCATGTTCCTGGCTGAGTTTTATAGCATCCAACAGGGTTTCAACAGCTTGAGATGACTTGTTATTGCCTGCTGCAGTTACCTGGCATTCTATCTTACCTAAGGAAGAAACATAGAAAGCAGACTTGCAAGATTGTTATGAGAAGCAAAATGTTTTCCAGTTTGTTGAACATGTAATGTACAATGCTTGTACAGCAAATCACTTCACAGAGTAGCTAAAATAATCAAACTTTGGAATCATAATGACTCCTAACATGTGGTGATCCTCACTAGAAGACCGTTGTAGATGGAGGAGTTAATGCACAGGCACGGGCCTGTTCCATGCTGTCCTAAGCTGTACATGGTATGGCCTCCAGGCCTGTGTTGTGCTGTGCACATTCCTTAGCCACAAGACAACTGTTACAGCTGGCTGGCTGCATTAAGTGCCTGTTGGCAGCATCTTCTTAGTACCAGTGATTATGCCACTTGCCCTTTCTGTAAAAGTGTGTTCTGTAAAAGCATATTCTTACATGAATATGCTTTTTGCTTGACAGTAGAAATGATGAATAGAATTGTTTTCTTTTAAGAAAATGAAAAGATAAAAACAAGGCAACCTTTCCACAGACAGGATCTGTATGTTGTAGTACAATCTGATTGGAAGCACATTCAATACAGCACAACTTGGGGTTCTCAGCATCTGAATTATCTAAATATAAAATTGTTTGCACTATGCTCTTTTTCTTTATAGTGTTAACTTCAATAAATGGCATTTTAAGAAATGCTTTACAGTTTTGTAAAGCCTTTCTGGCTGAGATCCTAACAAATCCTAAAAAATCCAAATGTGTGCAAACACTGTGTGATTCATTAGCTCTGTTAAATCATTTAGAAACAATATCTGAGCTTCTCGTCTTCTTTAGTTCAGATTGATGCAAAGAAGCTAATTAGCTTTCTACAGTGTCCTTAATCTCATTGGCTACAACCTTTGATCTCTGGTAATATACAAGTGGGAGAAGTTCTACTGCAGTTTTTAAAGTATTTGTTGCATAATGCATCCTGAACTACGCTGGTGTGATACTAAACATGGGAGAGAGGTCTGCAGCTAGATGGGCTAAGAAATATCCAAATGTGCTCTACTTTTACAGTAAAACTTCTCCATTTTAAGAGAGGCCACATGTATAACATTGCCTAGGAAGGTAATCATGATGTACAAACAGGGTTTTCTTTACCTATCTGAAAAAGAAGTTCAGCTTCTAGATCTATTTTTTTTGTTGCAGATGCTCTGCAAAGCTTCAATGCTGATTCTAAATGTTTGAGAGCACGCAGCCATTGCAGTGGTTCTCCTCTTACAGATGTACAAGCTACTTTTTCAGCTAATGTCTGTCCTGAGGAGGGGAAAAAAAAAAAAGAGACAGCTCTTAGTAAATTTAGTAGAAAACCCATTTACACAAAAAGAACCTTTTTTTGAACAAATGCTGTTACCCATTTACTGTTACAATCCAATGCTCAAAAATCTGAGTCATGAATGGATATAAATACAGAACTATGATGTTATTTCACTATTTTATGATGCCATTGAGGGTTACTCAGGCCATCCAAAAGAAGGTTAGGCTACATAAGTAAACCCTTTCACAATCCATTTGGAAAGACTTGCAGTAAGCCACTTCATAACTTTATTTCACCTGCCAGTTGTAGGAAAGACCCAAACCTTTCTCAGAATTTCCAAATTCCCAAATTCCTTTTGTACCAACTGTTTCTACAGGCTTATTTGATGTAGTACATACCTATAACACTGTACTCACCAAATAGCATCTGTATTAATTAGCTCTTCCTAAAAATGTGTATTCAGAAGCAGGAACTGGTCAAACATGGCCATTACTACAAGGAAGTCTGGTCATGCTTGCACTGTCAAGCAGTAAAGCACAATAAGTGTGTACCTCTAGAGCAAACCAGATGGTGCTGAAGATCTGAACAGCCACAGCAGATGCATTTCAAAGTGTTTACTTTGGACTACCTCTATTCTAGTCCTAAGGGCTGAATACAAAGTAGTGGCTGGGGGGGGGTAACTGAAAAAGAACCCACGAGGCTGGTCTACAATGTGAACCAAAGTGCGACAAATGATTTCTAGATTTTCTAGTCCACTGTAAGTCAGATATACACCAAATCAAGTTTAGCAGAAGGAACATGGAGACAATATCCCTTTATTTGCTATAGAGCAACAAATCTCAGGCAGATCTTAAAGGTTATTTACTGTTACTATTCAGCATATTTCCAAGTTTACCTATAAAGAAAAGATATCAAGGAAAGCTGTTAAAGGGTGACAACAATAACAGACACTGTTTATTTGATTGGAAAAGACAGTTATCAATATTATTTCGTATTATTTGATATCATTAGTTAGTTCCCATATAACTGCTTCCAGAGAGATGGAACATACACAGGAAGTTTTCGCAGAATGAACGCCTTGTGCATAAGTTGGAAAAGTATTGCTAAATTCCACTTAAAAAGCCTGAAGTTCCCATTAGTTTCACTACGCTATAACATTAATATTTAGGCCTTTGTTGATTATAGTTCTGGTAAGAATTGTACCTTGCTTAATGGCATTCCATGGAGCCAAACAGGGATCTACTGTTGGTTTTCAAAATACTTAATCTGTATAATGAAAATAATATACTTACTATATTCACTTCTGAAGCATCAGTTTATCTGCTGTTGCATAAAATACGAATGAAAAGTAATGAAACATTTAAAATTATAATTACTTTGATTTTTCTTACCAATTCTCATTTTGACTTGGGCTAGTAAGTTGATATGTGGCAAGTAGATATTTTTTGTAGGTAAGACCAGGCAAGTCAATGTACTGTCTTCTATTTGGCGTTCAATGGGTTCTCCACAAATAAAAATCTATGGAAAAAGTATGCTTTGTAAAATAAAGTTGCAGACAGCAAATTAAATAGCAGTTTGAAAAAGTAAGTTAGGTATTGCAAAACCCTGGAATTCAAATGTGTCTTGCAAATGAGCGTACAAAAAGGCCTTGATGCTCCCATATTCCTTTACTTCAGTTTGTACTTGTCTTCTTTGCAGAGGAGTTTGGTACCAACTGAACAATTTCAATGAACTCTTGATCACATTTATTAGTATTAGGCTTTGGTTTCTAAAAGCAAAGTCCCTCAAATCTGTCTTTAGAAATAGATCTCCAAGTAGAAAGAAACTGTAGTTTCTACAAAAAAATCTGACATCCAACAATGGCCAGAAAAGAAAAAGAAAATAACATGTATGGACCACTCCAACTTTTCTTTTGTGGAAATAAGGCGATGGGGACAAGCTGTAAAGTGTTAAAGTCTCTTGAACGCTAGGAAGTCTCACAAGTGGAAGTCTGAGTCATAAGTGATTCATATGATTCTTTATTACTTGGGGGAATAAATATTTCAATGGCTCAAAAATTCTGTATTGGGAAATATAAGGAAAGAATTTGATCTAAAAGCTTTTCTTTCTATAAACTATATCAAGAATGGGTAGAGTCTTCAGAAGTGCATATATGTTTTTTGATCACCAGATAGGTAAATGGGTTATTACTCCACATTCCTCTCACAGATTTCATGTCTTTAGATTTTTTTTATTTGCATATTTAAATTTTTACATGGAAATTATTTATTCACACTATTTGTAACAATCTGTCAATTTAAAACATCATAAACAATATGCTACTTTATATTAATTTTCTAATTCAAATTATTCTAAGCTACAAAACTAAATTCTTAAAATTGTATGCTCAAGAGTTAGGAATTTTATGAGATGTGCACACTCTTTGAGGTGCTGAATACAAACATATCCCTCATTTCAAATGGAAAAAGTGAGTGTTCTACATCTCTTTAAAAGTCAAACTGCCTATTTCAATTGTCATGTATGGATGTACATTTTGCAAGTATTCAATATTTTTAAATTATATGAAAATAACAGACCACATACACAAGTATGCATGGTGAGTATGCATAAATACGTTTGGTAAGATGCATTACTTCTTTACACTATGTAATCTAAGGAAAAGGGAAGGGATCAGCTAATAGGAGTAGCCCTTTTAAATAAATTGTTAAAATAGCTTCCAGAATAGATAATTAAGATTATTGGAAGGATTTGCAAACAGTGTGTAAATCACCAACTTATACTCACTGCTTTAATGGTAAGTTCATGTGCCATACTTAGTAAGTTTAATGGTTCCACTGCAGAAGAGCAATGTTCTGTATCCTCTGCTGTCTGCAGTGTTAGTATGTCTGCCAGAAGAAGCATGCTTTTCACAAGAGTCACAGAAGCTGGAGGGGAAATAAATGTATCTTCTTGGAGTAAACTGATGATATTCTGTTTGGACGGAGACAACATAAAGCAAACTAGTTACTACTTTTGCTGTCTATTTATGAGGACAAATCACACAAAGTGAAAAAAATCTATTTTAGAGGCACTATTTCAAGCTTATTTAATGCTGGCATCAGCTGTTCTGACCACATGAAAAATCCATCAAAGAAAAGTGAACAGTTTCCCCTTTGTACTCAAACCTGCAAAAGGATTTTAATGCCTGCCACGGGACGTTTTTCTTGCAGGTCAAGAATAGCAGCTTGCACCATCATTTCAGCCTGAGTCTCAATATCACCAAAGGCTTCTGCCTCTAGTATTACTTCTTTTATCACACTTCTGCGTTCAGCCACATAATTTTCTAAAAGAAGAGAATTTATGAATAGTGAAAATACAATAGAAAAGACTTTACAGTGTCTTCTACCATTTTTTACGAAGTCAATTCCAGACTAAAATGTTACAGGAAATCTGACATTATAGATGCTACATGTACCATTTCATTCATTCTGTGCCAAATTTAATTTTAAAAGAAACTATTTAGTTCTTTGGTATAAGATCTTCCAAATACATTTTTTACATATAAGACACCAGTACAAATAATTAGATTTTTGTAGATCATATGTCATTCTCACCCTTAAAACATATTCTACATATTGAAAAATCTGATCTTAGATATCATTCCAAAACAGTAACAGACTTCTCAGGAATTATCTGGAAAAGATTAAATAAGAGTTTGGCTACAGACTTAGCCTGTGATTTTGATACTTAAGTGAACATCAGAGTTTATACTCAGTTTGCAGAACTAAGGAATAAAAAACATTTTATTCATAATTAACTGCAAGAAATGTATTTTGTTGTATCTCACTTAAAATCTTTAAAAAATCTGGAACATTTTTAGGAAATACACAGGTATATTTCATTTATTAGAGATATATTTTTTTAAAAAACAAGCATACTTCATTACACCAGAAGATTTGAAACTTTCACAGAAGTAATTTATCAAAAGATAATGCTCAGTAAATTAAAATTAATATAATGCTTCATGTTTACATGCTCTAGGGAGACACTGTGCTCAGAAATATATTTTCCTTATTCTACTAGGTGAATTAATACAAATAAATGCTCAGTGATAATACAGCTCCAGAACTAATGTCATTATTTTTTATTGATGAATAAGAATTGTGTCTAAATAGGTTCACTTGCCCATTATAATCTAAAAGTCAAACCAAAAAAGGGTAATACCTTCTATATCACTGACGCCATGTATCTGTGTTACAAGTGCAGTCACTAACATCATACGACACTGTAGCCACAGGTGTATGTTCATATGATCTTGTGTTATACTGTGAGGCAGTTGAGCATCTTCAACAGAGAAGTCCTAATAATTTCCAAAAGTAAGAGAAATGTTACTTTCTGAGTCAACTACTCTACTACAAAAAAAGGAACGAGGCAGTGGCAGTTTAAAATAAAACAAATTAATACAAATATATTACAAATAATAACATTATTATTATCAGAAGCTTATTTGAAGGGTAGATACATATTTTTTAATAACAGAAAGCCATTTATTATTTAACTTTTGATCTACAGAAAAAAGATAGTTGTAACAAATTAAAATGTAAGTATTTTTTATGGGAAGTCCATAAATACATCTACATACTGTATGTGTCATGGAGAATAATTCTATCAGGTGGACTTTATTCCTCTCAAACAGGAACATTGCACAAAAGCCTAAGCACATCAAAGGCTAATGGTAGAGCAGGATCAATGTCAAGTTTCGGTACCTCATTTGCTGTTAGAAAGAAATTTTTAATTTTTGATTTCTATTTTATAGTGTTTCTGGTGTTTAGAAACAAATGTTAATGTAATATAGTACTGTAAGTGTTTGAGAGAATTCTCGGCTCAACTCCCTGTGCCATCTTCACATATTATAAAGTCTTTCTATTGCTAAGATTCTACAGTACATATTCCAAAGATATGTTCCAGCGAGCAATAAATGGATACTGCACCACCTGTGTTTTACTTGTACGAAAAAAATATCATTAATGACTTTCTTTGATGCAAATGAGGAAAAAAATAGCCATAACTCAGCTACTGGCTACAGGGCAGTACAAAGAAAAGGCAGGAGCGAGTGCAGAAAGACAGCAGACCCTGCTGTGCCACATGGGCAGAGAATAGTGCCCTGCATGCAAGGCAGTGCGGTGTCGCGAGGCGCGATACAAAACCTGCCCTCAGGGCGCAGTGCCCGCTGAGCGGGTTTGGCACGCTGAGCACGCGAGGGCGAATGTGAGGGACCTTACCAACGGGTTCTGCACATTGGCTCTCCAGAGTCTAGCTCTGCATCCTTCTGTGTTAGACAACAGAAGTCTGCTGAAATCTTGATACATTTGGAACACAACAATGACATGAACTGGTCGGCCTGGCTCTTTGAAAGAGGATACTCTGAAGTAGGTTTCAGTCAAAAAACCATAAAACAACTGAATAATACAAGGTTTTCACCTGATAACTATTTTTTCCAATTTCTGTTTGCGGTTTTTACAACAAAAGATTTTCAGTGCTGCCATTTGAGAGTATATAGATAAAACCTGTAATTCCTAACGACATACAGATTAAAATTATGTTTACAGACATTTTGAATTTACTGTAGGCAGGCAGGTATCTGAAGCATGTCATAAAATATTTTGTCCCCAGGTTAATGGTAACTGCATAATACAGATGACTGCAATGTTCTAGAATTCTGAAAATCACTCAACACTTCATACAAGACTTCATATAGAAACGATAGTTTAAAACAAATATCCACATACCAAACACTCCCTTACATCCTTTTCTTCTTGAGAAGGTGTCACTTCCATCCTGAAAATTTTTGCATCTTGGAGAAGTCGAATCACAGAGAAAGCCAAAGCAATACTGTGATACAGAACAATATTATTGAAAAATACGAATTAGATTTGCCATTTTATGCTTTTATTATAAGAGATACTTCATTTCTGACTACATCAGAGATGCCCATCAGCTGTTATCAATTTTTGCTTCAGTAGAACAAAAAAGTTGCACTCAAACTATATTCTGAATTTGTAGGCACTGCAGTATGGAACTGAGAAAAGAGCAGTTAAGAGAAAAGGGTTTCAGATAACAGACATAACCTGATATTAATGGATAAACCGAGATATTCTGTTGGAGGAAGCAAAACAGAACTCAAGTATAACATTCAGGGATGTGCTTTTAGAAATTAGAAGATGTAAAAATACTGAAAATGACAAATATATTAGGAGATTTCTGTGTCTCATCCACTACCAGAGAGGTAAGAAAACACCTTCCTTCTTAAAGCCTTTCCAGTCTATATGCTAATACTTCTGTAAAATCCAAATGACCAAATACTCACAGGATCTTAGTAAGCACTATCAACCAAAAATTGAGCCAGGTGCCATCCTGGCAAAACCTTGTCAGTAACCAAGTACATGGCACTGACTCTACTGCCCCCTGCTCCCAGTCATAAGTCCTTTCCTAGAGTTCACTACAAAAGTTTACTACACTTGTAAAACCAGCCTTGTGAGAAAATCTTTTTCACAAGATTTGTTGCCCAAAGAACACACTACTCAAAATATTCTGAGAACTGCCCAAACCACTGTCTCATGGTATTAGTTTTCCATCTCTAATTTCACATTTCCCTCTTCATGTGTAAACCCTTATTTTCCTACTTCTCTAAAATATTTTTTGGTGTTGTTTGTTTTTTTTGGGTTTTTTTACAATTGTAATTATTCTCTACCCACTGAAACATATTTTCCTAGTGATGCAAAAGTACCTGAAGGCATCCCTAGCTCACCTCCTAAGAGATTTTTCAGCAGGTTAATTGTTAAAAATGTATAACCAAAATTCTCAACTATGCTGTCTTTTTATATACTGAGAATTTCTTTACGTAGCCTGGCCACTATGAAAAAATAAAAAAAAAAAATAAATTTTGAACACCTTAAGTCTTCTTACACTGCTAGAACACTGTAAAGAGTTTTTAATGCAAGAGAGATTCAATCTCTGTGTGCATTTACTGCTTTTGAACTTCTCATTTGAAGTTCTAGACTAATTGTTGTAAAGGCAAAGTTCTTGATTCATGTGCAAAGAAGTCAGAACATGAGCTGCCCTACTCTGAAATTACTCACATTATTCTGCCAACAAGTATCTAACCACAGGATGGATAACCTCCTGTTATCCAAGATAAGATCCAGATATAAGATAAGGATCCAGACATAAGAGGGTAAAGTCTTCCTGTTATTTCTTTTCTATCCTGCTTGCTGGTTTTGTGATGCAAACCTGGATGGATTACACAATTCAGGACAAATAGAACCCAAAGTAACAATGAGAACCCGAACTGTTAATATCTTGCCTTATGAACCTACATCATCCCTTTACCTGAGTTTTACTCAACAAAATGAAACCAGAACAAATCAATGTTGAATTTGATGACAACATTCTCTCTAACAATAAAATAAACAAAGCAGACAGTAAGAATAAAGTAATGAAATAGAACTTTCCCCTGAAATCAGGTATCAAAGTTAAAATTATATCAAAACCTGATGTTTTTCAGAACATTGTTTGATATGCTATGGCTAAAAAGTTGGAGAAGATGCAGCACCCAAGAATATACACAGGCTTTTAAGAAATATTAAGCTAACTTCCTGAGCACCACTACCTCCAGTTAACTGCTGTTGCCAACATTTAGCAATTGTGAAAATCAGCCATTTTTACCTACATGCTTACATATAAATTTCATGAGTGAAATTTAGATGACAAGCCCAAAGATTCATATATATATTGTTTTAAGTAGTAATATCTTCACATAAGTGGAGAAGCACATATTTGTGTATTTAGAAAGCTCACATACTTGAGGGGACACCTTGTAAGTACTCTCCTTGAGATCAATGGAATTAGTCCTATACATAAAGTTATTCTGGGGGGTAAATTTTTTGCAAGACAGAAGCTGTAATGTAGAAGCTTCCCTTGATGAAATTTTTGTCACCCTCTTCTGCTGTCAACAAGAGTGATGTGTCTATATATTTCCCTTGACAAAATACACATCCTTTTATCAACTGAATCAGAAAGTGACAAGATGATCAAAATGGGGAAGTACAGCTGACTAGAACAATTTCACCACTAAGTCATTTTGCCAAAGGAAAAAAAATGATGAATTTCCGTAATATCATGCAAAGTTTGATTTCTAGGCTGGCAGGCAGGAAACATTCAGCTGTCTGAAGGAATGTTTCATTTGTATCTGAGGCAGATATATCAGCAGTTTCCATGGATGGCAGTGCAATAAAATTGTAAAATAGGTTAAAAAAAATCCCAAACCCTTGCTTTGTTTGTTGGTGGTTTTTTTTTTCTTCCTGCTATCTGACCACTATCAATATATAAGGCACATTAAACACCCTTCAAATATTTGAGAGTCCAAAAAATGATCCATAAAATGCTTGACATCTATTGCAACTCTTGATACTCTAAAAAAGTTTCTTCAGTCTGAGACAAGTTATAAACCAAGAGAAAAACTACACTCTAGGATATAACTGCATGTCAGAAAGAAGGGTCCTGAACTGAAAATGGCTTAAAAACTGGAACCAGTTTAGCAGCATGAGAAAGTATGCGTCAGAACTCTACTAAGAAGATTGGGTGCATTCCTTTAAGTAAAAACTTGAGTCGAGGAGGCAGGAGACTCCCATGGATGACCAACGAGCTGATTAGAAAACTTGCATGGAAGAAAGAAATTTACAGTATGTGGAAAAAGTTTGGTCACATGGGAGGATTGTAGGAATGTTGTCAGGGTGTGTAGGGATGCAATGAGGAAGACCAAAGTCCTCTTTGAATTAAACCGGGCAAAGGAGGTTAAAGAGGACAAGAAAGGCTTCTTCAAGTATATCTATTGGAAAAGGAAGGTCAAGGAAAATGTGGGACCTTTGCTAAATGAAATGGGAGCCCTGGTGACAGATGATGCTGAGAAGGCAGAGTTACTGAATGTCTTCTTTGCTTCAGTCTTTACTGCTAAGACTACCTCTCAGGAATCCCAGTCCCTGGAGATAAGTGAAAAATCCTGGAGGAAGGTAGACTTTACACTGGTTGATGAATCTTGGGTCAGAGAACATCTGGGCACATTAAACACCCACAAATCCATGGGTCCTGATGCTCCCAAGGGTGCTGCAGGAGCTGGCTGA
>NW_008605896.1:0-1041 GCF_000691845.1 Merops nubicus
GCAGGACCCAGCCCTTGGCCTGGCTGACCCTCATCCCACTGGCCTCGGCCCACGCTGGTGCTGTGCTGGTTGCTATGGTACACAGCTTAAACTGCATCTCTGGTGAACCTCAGAACTGGCTCAGAGGAAGTGACAGAGCTGGGTGATCCCCCCCAGGATTTGCATCAAGGACAGTCCTGGAATGGAACCAGGGAGGGCAGCTCCACTGCCCCACCAGACCTGTGTGCACCCAAGAGGCTGCCCACTCACCCCGAGCTGGCAGAGCTGGAGGAACCCAGCTCCTCAAGCCCTTTTTGGACACTAAGACAACACTTGGTCTGTACAGAGCATGTGGCACCTAGAGCCAGCACCTGCAGCCCACCGTGCTTCTAACTGACTTGGGCACACTGCCAGGCTGCCCAGGGCAGTGGTGGAGTCCCCACCCCCGGAGGGGTTTCCAAGCCGTGGCGATGTGGGGTGAGGGACACGGGGGCGAAAGGGTCTGCACTTGGTAATTTGAAATGTCTCGTCCAACCCAATCAATTCTTTGATTCCTGATTCCATCCATGCTAATGCACCCCCTGTGCCCCCCTGGCTCTGCTCAGGGCAGAGAGGAGCAGGTCCCACGGCAGCTCTGCAGCCCTCCCCGTGCAGCTGGAGCAGATGGTGTGGTCGCTCTCTTGGAAGGCTGACAGATTTCTCCTCCAGCAGCCTCCCCACTGCAATGCATTTCTTCACACTTCTGTGAAGCGTTTCTTCTGCTGCTTTCCCTGCAGCCCGCCGGGGGTTAACTGCCTTCCACACCAGACATTTTTAGATGTGAGCGTGAGGTGCTTTGATCTTTTGTCACGAGTCCCGGGGACTCTGAACCAGCTGTGTGACATGCAAATTGTTCAGAGCCTTTCTTCACCAAAAAACCCAAACCAACCAACCCCTGCTTATTTTTCATCTCCTCCCTTATTTGCAGTAGTGATTTTTATCATGAAGTCAACTGACTGTCAGCGCAGGAGCCTGTCCCTGTGGGTGGGAAATGACAGCTCAAGAAGGCTTCTAAACCAAGCC
>NW_008605897.1:0-15919 GCF_000691845.1 Merops nubicus
CGCGCCTGCCGGGGTACGGTCGCGGCCCGGTGCGGGAGGCCCCGCAGCCCTGGTGTGCTTAGGGGGGCTGGGGGGCTCCTGGGGCATCCAGGTCCATCAGAGAGCCCCGAGATGCGTGTTCTGCGCCGTAATGTCCGTGATCGTGATGTCCTCCGTGACCCGGCACAATAAACAATTTGGGGAATAGCTAGAGGCCAAATCTTCTTAAATCCCACGCGTTCCTTGGAATAGCTCTCCACCCAGACTGTGCCTTTACACCTCTGACTGCATCTTGGTCTCTCTTCTATCTCTCAACTTCATCTCTTTTAGGGGTTCCCAACTTTTCCACCTTTCTCTAAATAAATTCTTTAGCCCTGCCATGCATTTAAGCACATGCTTAACTAAATTGCTTTATGTCACTTGCTTATAATTAAGCATGTGCTTAAGTGCTCTGCTGGATTGAAGCCAAAATCTGCATAAGCTCTATTGGGTAAAATTTACCAGCTTTCTTGGGCTTAGCTTTGTGAGTCATTCAATCAGCAGCAGCCCAAAGCTTTTTGCTACAAGCTTAGTTATTCCCAGGTTGTCCTACAGGATCACCCTGTCTCGGTGACAAAGCTTATGCCCTTCCTTCAGGTCCTGTTAGAAGTAAGTTGCATCTGCCTGGTGAGTCAGCTTTGTGTAGGGTTTCTAGCTCCTTTAACGAGATGTGTTAAGGTTCTGCATCCTTATGCGGGCCATAGGTTGTGCCACCCAATAACAGTGTAATAAATTGCATTAAGAAGAAAATATTAATGACACTAGGGTTCAGTGTGAAGGTCTGCCCTGACTTTGTGCAGTACATACATTTCAAAATAATTGCGTCGAATGCTCAGTCTGTGTGAACAGAGGAAGGAGTTAATAAAATGTGGCTACACTTCATGCAGTCTTCTACAATTTTACAGAGATACAAGAAGTGTTGTTAACCTGCTTGCTGAATAAAATGGGAAACTTTTTAATTGCTAAATATAGAGTTTTAGAGACTGAGGGAAGATGTACATTTATGCAGCTTTGATTTTTTTTTTCCCCTTCAAAGTCAATTAATTTGGTGACTCTATTCGTTTTTACCTGTCAAAAAAAAATCTTTTGAATTTCATTAAGTCTGAGTCAGGAATCTCAGCACTAAATCCTTATTTTGAAATACACTGAGGAATTAAAGCTTTCTGCAGGCTGAGCACAAGTCTTTCTCCAAGGACACATCAATTGGAACCTGCTTTTCAGAAAAAAAAAAAAAAAAAAAAAAACTGTTTGGCAATTAGCAGTGTAATATGAAGAAGAAAGACTGTCTTGTATTTAATGCAGAGAAGTAAGACTCAGCATATTTGGCTTCTGTTCATTACTCTCCTACCATTCTTCTGTGACCTTAATCAAGACATGCTCCCATTTTCAAATTTCAGTTTGGGTTAGGGTGGAGCTTTCTGTTGTGGTTTTAAGAGGAACTGAGCACCTGCAAATTGTCAAGTACAGTGAGAACCTGGCAGTACTTTGTTCTTCTGGAAGCCCCCCCCATGGAGGCAAGGTTAGTAGAGGGACCTTCAGACCTTGCCCCTTTGCCACCCGTATTTTCAAATGGTGGCAGTTCCTCACGAAGTCACACAGCTGTGGCACTGATCTTTTTATTAATGTTTGCTTGTGTGTTAATATTTGTGTTTTGACAAGACACAATACAAAATGAATATAGAAAGCCAGCAGCTTGAGAAGCTTAAAGGAGCACTTGCATTTTGACATACATTTTTTTTTCTTACGCCACTCTGTAAATAGCAGACAAACTCTGCTTTTCCTTAGGGAAAACCTTAATAGTCTTTCAGTCTTTCCCTCTCCCTTTTGAATTCCAGAAGCTGCCCACCCATGGGACACTCTCTAAACAGCAATGTGTGTGCAGCGTGGAGCACAGTACGTTTTGGTTTCCTTTTAGGGCAGCTAAATGAAAAGTAAAAGGCACTTTTTTTTTACCCCTTCCCTTTTCTGTGTAAATCTATAAACCAAGAAAAATAGGAAGCACAAGCAGGCTGTATATTAAAAAGAGTGGCTTTTGGGAGTTGTTGGAGAATATATCTCGTGTTGTAGATCTTGAACAGGAAGTGGCTTCAGAAGTAACTCTGTAGAACAAGCAGAACTGACCTTCTGCATGACAAACTGAAGGATTTCATTCAGAAATTTATGCATCAAACCAGTAACTTCTAGTTACTGCTTCCAGCAGCTGGAAAGATCCATTTTGGGAATTTGAAAGGGAAGTCTACTGTTAATGTAGGTTTTTGAGATGACCACTTTGCCTAACTCTTAAAGTTATGCCTTTGTATTAGTCTCAAATCATCTAGCCTGAGTTTCATTAGTTTTAGTTATTGGCTTTAAGGAGCTTGTATCAAAACTTATAACTCTATTTTCCAGATCTTACTTCATCCTTGTAACTTTTAAAAAAAAAACTCTTGCAGTTTTTCAAAAAGTATTTTTTTGTTTGTTTGAAAATAGTGTTAGTCTGCCTACTGGTCAATCATTTAGGCCATAGACAAGTAAAGCAAAAAAAATCAAATGTAGCTTCCCCCCACCCTGATTCCATAACCTTCCACACAGCCTTTTATCTATGCCTTCGGAGTGATGTACGAAGTCTGGTGATGTGGTTTGTCCTGCTGGTGCTGCCCAGGGTGAAGTTTCCCTGCTGTTTTTCTGTCTTCCTCAGGTAAAACAAGGATACAACATATCCATCCTCTCCTCTTCCCCCTGTGGATGTCGCAGCTCAACAGTTAGACTGATTCCTTCAAACACACAATGCTCAGTCTCAAAATAAATGGGCTGAAGATTATCAGTGAAGAGTTCGTGTCAGTAATTTTTATATGGAGAACACTGCCTGAAAAATCTTTATGTTCTCAAGAAAAGGTATTTGCAAACAGAAAGTTCAAACCTAAGAGAAAGCATGGGGTGGTAAGGTCTGGAAATACACAATTAGTCTTCCCAAACGATGTCAAACCAGCCTTTTCTGGGCTTGTCAAACCATCAAACAACTGAGGTTAGCAACTTTGATGTAGGGTGAGATTAACTTGACTTTCAGAGGTAACTGCGTTGAGTTGGGTTTTTTTTAATATGAAAGTTAGTCTAAGTTTTAGTGTCTGTCTCACCAGTCTACACACTGGGCACAACCTGTGATGTTGCCTGGAAACCCTTTGACAAAAATGAGTACCAAATTACAGCTGCATAAAGGAACAGTAATCATCATTAGGACTAAACCCAAGATGGAGAGCAAGAAGTAAATACATACTGGTTCATTGTAAATGACTTGTTGCCACAGAAGCAGGGACAAACACTGCTTGGTCCTCATCACAGATTTCTCTCATTCCCTCTTCAGCAACAGAGCAAAGCACGTGTCTAACTTAAAAAATGCAAATATCCCATTGATTTACATGGAGCTATCAGATACCAAATCAGCAAGGAAACTACACTTCAATTTCTCTCCTCCCCTCCTTCCTTGGACCACTGAGGTCACTGTAGCCCTGGTTAATAATTGTATGTGCCAGCGAGGCAATGAATGATGCTTCAGAAACACCTAGACAAAGGTCTGACATGTCAACAGTGGGTGCCATCAGGGAATGATTGCTACTAAAAGCTAGAAAATCTCCTTCCATCCATTTCTTCACTTCAAATATTTCACCAGGGCTTTAACTAGCACAAATAGCCAATGCAGAAAATTAAATTAATCCATTGTCTGAGCATCCGCTCACATTGTCTGTAAATTGCTCCTCTTAATTTCAGCATCCCTGATTGAATTTGTGGTTTTGGGCTTTGTTCTTATAGCAGGCTTTCAATTCATGATCCCACGTAAGCCCGACTTGATTTGTTCTTCACTGCCTGGTACTGCTGGCAGATCAGGAATCAGTCATGATGCTGTCAGTCATGAGAATGACTGGTCTGGTATATTTGTCCCGACATTAAGTAACGCAGAGGAATGTGATCATATGGTATGTCTCAAAATACCTCTGCAATTGATGCTTGTAAACCCAAATATTTATCATATAGTTGTTCAGGTTGAAAAAGACATTTAAGATCATCAGGTCCAACCATTAACACAGCCAAGCCCACTACTAAATCATGTCCCTAGGCACCACATCTACACGACTTTTAAACACATCCACAGAAGGTGATTCAACCACTTCCCTGGGCAGCCTGTTCCAGGGCGTGATAACCCTTTCTGTGAAGAAATTTTTCCTAATATTTAACCTAAACCTCCCCTGGCACAACTTGATGTCATTTCTTCGTATCCTATCACTCGTTACTTGTGAGAAGAGATTGGCACCACATCTCTACAACCTTCTTTTAGGAGACAAAAATATTGGTCAGAAGAAGAAGGTGCATGCAAGTCATATGGTTCTTTTCCTTATTCCCCAAAATCTCTGTTCCCAAATCTATTTAGAGGTAAGCACTGTTTCACTTCCATCTGAGTCTTGAAGACTTCATGTCAGAATAGTTTCTGATGCCACAAACATACCTGACTTAATTCATTTTACAATAATACAGCAGCTTGAACTGCTCTGAAACTTGAGCTAAAGACATCACAAAAATACTCAGAGAAAATGAAAAGTAATGATCTGATGAGAGATACACCTGTCTGAAAAAAATAACCCAGAAAGATGGCAAGTCAGTGTCAGTCAAGGTGTTTTTTTGGAGACACAAGACATTCAGGTACCTGTAATATGTTCGACTTGGTCCCACACAACATTCCTGTAAAATTAGCATTATAAATCTCCAGATTAAAAGAAAAGAGGATGTTTAATGTCCCATGCTAAGATGCCTAAGAAGCAGAAAAAGCAACAAAAATGATTATGTAGTACTCTGCCTAACATAAATTGTCAAATGACAAAATGAGCCAGAATTTAGAGGGCAAATTTCTCTGCCTTAAAACACAAGTTATAAGCAGAACAGAAAACCGTCTATTCTTAACTTAGATTGGCTGTCTGCGGAAGACATTTAAGTTGAATTAACTGCAGATGGGAAAGTAAGAGGGCCTTAAACCCTAGCATGAACATTTTGGTATTAAGCCTTTCAGAATTAAATGTAAAGGAAGCTAGGGATATTTTATCTGTAAAAGAGAGAGCATCCACACAGGGATTTGGTGGGCATTAAGTAATGCAATTTAATGTCACACCTTTACTTAATTCGTCTTAACCTTTCCCAAGTGTCTCACTGCAGGTGAGTTCTTTAGTGTGAAGTATAGTGAATGTAATTCGAAACATAGCATTAGCTGAACCATCAGCTAAAGGCTTGTCTGTTTGGGGAGGTTACTCAGTGCAGAGTAACTACCTACCCCACATCTACTTTGTGTCAATACTCTTAATTTACATCCAAGTGTTGTAGGCTGCATCACACCACCTAACATGGACAGAGAGTTAGTGCAAATCAACTGCTCTTTTAAATTCAGAGTCACACCCCTTCACAAGTCTAACAGTTACCCAACCAAAAGGCAAGACTCAAAGATTCAAAGAGCAGGTGGGATCCCAGGCTGTGATGCAGGGCTCATGATGGGAGGTCAATACTCCTTAACTAAAAGTTCTGTTAAAACAGGAAAACCAACCAACCAAACAAACAAACAAACAAGTCAAAACAACAACCACAAAAACAAACAAGCAAACAAAAAAAAACCAAAATAAAATCACAAAAAAAAGCCTTCTGGAGGTGACATGGGTACTGCTGAAAATAATGAAGCTGAAGAGGATGTACATTCCCAGGGTGACAAGGATCAAGTCATTACGCTAAATATTATGCTAATGATGTTTCCATACATTATTTCAGCCAATAGGAAAGCAAACAGAGTACAGAAATCTGAATCAGTGAAAGCCAGTGTAAAGGAAAATCTCTAATTTCAGTTGGTAGTGAAAAAAGGGAAAATGAGAAGGGCACAAATGGACCTTGGAGACCAAACAGGGAGATATTCTTGAAGTGAAGAAGTAAAAAAGTCTTAAAAGGCTGGAACTGGAACTCTCTAAATTAATTATTCAACACAGCAAAAAAGGAAGAGTTTAGGGGGTTGCAATCTCATAATAAAAACATCATGGACTTGCCCTCCATTTACTGGTCCCCTCTGGTAATACTCTCAAGAATTCCATCAGAATAATAAAAAAATGTTGGAACCAGAGGGGCCATTAACCATTCTCCAAACCACATAGACCAGATCCATGACTGTCAGAAGCTGAAACAACTGGGCTGCCAGCAAAGCTGGTCAGCCACCTGTCTTTACCTGCAAATCAGTCACAGTGGTCTCTCAAAACATTGGAAAGGTCATGTTATGGCAAGTAAGGTTTGTAAATGAAAATCAGATCACGCTAATTTCTTAGATTATTGATTCTATCAGTAAGGTAAGGAATAAAAACGCTAGATGAACAGGCAATGTAATGGCCAAAAAAAGTTCATTGTATCTGAGTGAAGTTATGCATTTAGGAGAAACTGCAGACTGCTAAGATACCTTACGAGTGAAAAATGGCAAAGGTACAGCTGAGGTGGGGAGTGCTTGGCAGGGAAAGGCAAGAAGGTAAAGCTGTCAAAAATGATCTTCTCATGTGCCTTTCTCATAAAATGAGAAGGGCACCAGATGAAATTTCTCTACGGCCAACGCAAGCTGATTATTAAACCCTTCTTGAAAGCAGTTACAACTGATTTTTCTTTCAAAATACAAAGATGCATTGAATGGAATTGTTCAGAACTTGTACCAGACTCTTCAGAACTTGTACCAGACTATTCAGTGGGTCAGCCAGAGGATGAAGATGGCTACATTTTCAGATTGTACCAAGATGGAATTGGCTGCAAGAATGGCTGGTGTCCAGGTTCAGGTTCAGCCTCCTCTTGATAGTCTATGAATAAGCTGAAGAAGATGGAGCTTAGTTCAGTAAGGACAGGGAAAGGACCTGCACTGAATCTGATCTGCTGGACATGAACTGATCTGCACATGATGCTGTTATGTATGAACTTCCTTATACCTAGTAAGATAGAAAGGAGTAATTTCTGTTCAGTTTACACAGCTTTCATAAGATTTCAGTTAGAAGTGTTATGTCTGGTTTGGGACATGAAGCTCAGGAAAGACATGGCTGAGGCAGAAAGAATGATAAGAATGATATGAGTTCTAGAAAACATGACCAAAAAGGCCCAAGTGAACTGCACTTGTTCCCAAGGAGAATGCTGAAGATTAAACATGTTGAGAGTCTTCAAATATGTAAGAGGCCATTGCACAGATAAGTGGAAAAAGCTGTTTTCCCTGCCCAT
This sequence comes from Merops nubicus, assembly GCF_000691845.1. Lineage (NCBI taxonomy): Eukaryota > Metazoa > Chordata > Aves > Coraciiformes > Meropidae > Merops > Merops nubicus. The sequence goes on from NW_008605897.1 coordinate 7,261, forward strand.
GGGAAGTATATAAGATGTAAATTGCAGCAAGGAAGCTTTAAGCTACATATTCTTCTGTCTTTCTAAGAGCAAAGGTCATAAAACACTGGGATGGCCTATAGAGCTGTGGAGTCACCAGTGGTCTTTGGGAACACATTGGACAAAATATACAAGGAATTCTTTAGGGAGTAACCTAAACCTCTGCCCCCAGGTACCACCCAGTCTTGTTTTCTGTGGTGGAACAGAAAGCTCAACAACTCCATCCTTTCAATGTGCAGATAAAATAAGCAAGCAGATAAAATAAGGTTCAGAACAATAAAAAGATAGAATATCTTGTAGATCTGTGTTACAACCTCAAGCAGACTGCTGTGGTCCAGCCACCTCTAGCCACCTCAAAGAGACTGGGAACTTCAGAGGATGCAAAGAAGAGCAACAAGTAGGACCAAGGGTGTGGTAATTCATGAAAGATTGAAAAGATTTGGATTATTATCTTCAGAGGAAAACAAGGGAGACAATAAAAGTACATGAAGTAATGTCTGGTACAGACTGATCAGACACTTCTTCCTGTCTCATACTGCAGAATAAGGAGACCTTTCAACTATCATGATGAAGGTAGGATATTTAAAACAAACAAACCAAACACCCTAAAAAAACCCCAAACCAGTAGGGTGTACACAACAAGAAATTAAAAATGGGGACCTTCTCTGCTGTGATAAATCCAAAGCATTGATGCTAAAACCAAAAGGATTCAGAAAGAAAATGGCTTACCAGCACAGGTACATGAGACACTTTAAAGTCTATGAAAAAAAGTCTGGTTCAGCTTGCCTCTGACATCAGCCCTTCACACGACACTCTGCTGTCCCCCGTGGACCCTTTACAGCTGTGCTCCATCCCTCTAAAGGTGTTCCTCAGCAGAACAAGATGAGTCACTGAAAGAAAGCCTTCTTCATCTCAGTCTTCAACAGTAAGACCACTTATTCTCCAGGTGCCCAACACCCTGAGCCAGAAGGCAGGGAGCAGAATCAAGCCCCCCTTCTTGCTATTGAAGACTGGGGCAAGAGCCACCAAACCCATCCCCCCAGCAGCCCCTTAAACCACAGGGAAGTCACACCACAAACCCAGCTCTCTGCTCGCAGTTGCAGGACAGGCGTGTGATGGGGGAAAGCAGTCAAAAAGCCTAAGTTTCAGATACTGCTTTTTTAGAAGGAAACAAAGGGGCCAAAAATCAGGACTGCATGACTGCATGTTTTTAAGAGGACACTATTCATCCCAGTAGGCTGGGGACTTGCTGGCCGGACTTGTGCAAAACTGAAAGCACAGAGGACGGGTCTGATCCAAGCACTTTGCCTTAGACATAGAACATGTCCTGAGCCTAAAACACTGCTTTGCCCCAAAGCAGTAACTTGAACAGACTACATAACATTGTGGCCTTGTTATCATCCTAAGAAAGCTGAGCGTGGGTACCAAGGAGGTGTACGTAGCTGTTTCTGTGTCTGTTTTAGCCAATACACAAACAGTGACAAAGGATCTCCAGCTTGGATGACAGCATTGGCAGCACCTATAAAGAAAAGGGCAAAGGTCTTCATTCCAAAGTCTTACCCAAAGTTAACTTACCAACCCCATTTATTATTGAATAACTACAAATGCTACATTTTCAACATTTTATACATTTCAGTGAGTGTCTATGAAGAACTGAACTTGAAGGGTCATCAGTTTAAGGGCACATCTCAGAGACATATCAGAAATTTTGCCAGAAATTTGTTTAAAACACAAAACAAACATCAAGAGACCAGTTTCTGAGAAGGAATGTGGTGCTGTGTGTGAAAAATATGACCTTTGTAATGCTCATACATCACAGTATTTTACACAAGGAGAGAGATCTCTCCTCAGCTTCTCTCCACATGTCCACTTTGGTAAGAAAGGGACGCTGCACATGGTATAGTCTCTTTATAGGTGACCTCATTAGTGGCAGCAGTTGTTCTTTAACATTAGATCTAGTGACGTAGCAACACCAGACTATTTTCAGCTAACAGCACTGATGCAGTTTTCAAATTATATGTAACATCCAGCTAGCTTGGTGGGAGAGCACCTGTAATGGTTTGAAACCTGCTGCCCCTGGTGGATGGAGATCTGAAACCCTAAACCAGGTACAAGCCTGAATGAAAGGGGCGTACACCTGTCCTATTCCCACTCCCCTTTTCCCGTCTTCGGGATTTCCTGCCAAGGTCTATAAAAAGGGGAGAAAGACACGCCTCCTCTCCTCTTCTCTTCTTCCTCTTGCTCCTTTGACCTTCTACCTGGGCACACGCTGCTCTGCTGCTCCCTGTGCTACACGTGGCCGTGGCCATCTTGGAGACCTGGGCCTGATCTACAGACTCTTCCCTGCCTCCATCCACGTCCAAGAATTGTGCATCCAGCTTCAATCCACCTCAATCCAGCGAGATCCAGCACCGGGGAGCCTCAGCACAACATTTGGGTTTTGTATATTTGGAAGTTTAATCTTCCTTGCCTTGTTGTTCCTACAACCCCCCTTCCCTGTTAAACCCCTACCCTTCTTCCTTTCTGTACCCTGTTAAACCCCTTCCCTTCTTCCTTTCTGATCCCTGTTAAATATATTTCATTTTGTTAATCTTCAGTTTGGTGCAAGGTTTTCATTACCCCTGCCTTCCTTATTTACCTCTCTATCTGGGAAACTGAGGGATAAGGGAGGTGGGACACAGTTCTGCCTTCTAACCGGGACAGAACAGCACCACCTCTCCTGGTCTCCTAGAGCTCACAGGCTTTAGAGTATCATGCCTGGCATGGCATTTAGGAAGTCCCGTTCATACCAACGTAAACCTCTAGAAGGCTTTGGCAAGGAATAAGAAGAATCAACTGTGTCCTGCAGGTGAGATCCTAAAGGAGGACAGCACACCCTCATGCTTCATGCCTGGGCAGATTCAGACAGCCTGGGAGGTCAGTCAGGAGGCTAGCACATGCAATGCCAGCCCAGAAAGCCTCCAGAATAGCAATTACTGCCTGCCTGGAAAATCCGGGAGCTTGGCTGAGCCGTAGAAACAACGGAAAATGAAAGTGGTCAGAAGAAGATCAAAACAGTTTGACTGTGAGCTGGGGATATTCCAGACAATAAAGGCTGTTTGGTAAGTGCTGCTTTCCATCTGCAAAGCAGATGAGCATTCAATAAGCACAATAATTTAAAAGTCAAATAAATGGCTTTAAATGGCTTGTAATAAATAAGATCATGCTCCTTTGTAAACTGCCCTTGTTTGCTGGCTGGATGCTTGCACACCAAACCAGACAAGCAGATGAAGAAAAACCAGTCCCTGAGTGGAAGGAGAGACTCTGCCCAGCCTGGGAGGAGCTGCAGTAAATGGTGGAAGAGAATATCCCATCAAGTGCCTCAAAGGGCAGGTGGAAAAGGAGCTGGTGACCTTGTAAGCACACATAACTGGAGAGGACAGATGGTGACAGTAGACTGCAAGGTAATGCACTGGATTTTTTTTTCTGGGTCAAAGCTGTGTGGAAAAGTGTCATCCCAAGATGAGAGGCAGCTTCTTTTTCCCACAGCCCCTCCAGTGAGCTGACAAGTGTTGCAGAGCTGCCCGAAGTTTTGCAGTTGATCCTAAATGCCAGACAAAGTTAACTCTCCATCTTCAGGAGCCAGAGGCAAGGAGGAAACAGACCCTGATAAAATATCTAGCTGATAATCTTGCCAAAATGGCAAAAATAAGTAAATAGGAGCAGGACATTCTGGATCACTCACTGAATACAAAAAGGGCAAACCCAACAAGGTGACCCAAATTCCACACATCTCTGGGAAAAAAAAAATATTGAAATCTTTATTTAAAAAAAAATAAATCAACATATCATCAAAGACTCCCTATCAACACCAAGAGAAGCAAGCTGACAGGCTGAAATCAATGCCAGCTATTGGATTATGAAGGCATGATAAAAAGCTATAACTTCCTTGGAAAAATGTATATTTAGATGTGGATCAAGGATACTTTCATTTTGTCAGGTTGGCCATTTTTGATCAATTCACTTAGCATATTTAATTAAAGATATGATAATCAATCTCACTCCTAATGGCATGCAAAGTGGCAATATTTTGCAGATTGGTTCCTGCTTGGGAAATGTGTCTGCTTGTAGTACAGCCCACTTATGCACGAAAATGGCTGCTTTTTCCCCACAGTTTACAGAGTAATTTACAAAGCTGGAGCTGTCAAAAAATAATCCCATGCTATAGCTGTGCATACTAATGAGTAGTCTTAATGCTGGTGAATTTTTCATGTGGAAATCAGTAAATCAATGTCCTTAGAAAGGAAGAAAAACAGGTCTCATTTAGTGCCAAAAAATGTCAACCAGGCTGGGTCAAACCAGAAAGAGGACGTCACTGTGTCTTCACCACAGAAACACTGATCATAGGTATATAAAATGGTTAATATTGCAGCTTCAAAGTTTAGCCTAGTGAAAGATGATTTTCATAATAATTTGGAGCTATAGAAACATGTCCTTTGAAGCTAAAATAGAAAAAGGCAAAGGCGCAACAGTGTCACTTGACCTTGCAGGAGCAGCATGCTGAAACCAGCGATGAACACCAGCCACTCAGCTACATTAGACTGAAATTCCTACAAATTCCTACAAGGTAGAGGCTCAGGGTGGTACAGCCCTTTAAAGCAAGATAGAACAAAACCACCACGGGTGCTGTTTACTACTGGAAATTTTTAATAGCCTCAGTTTATCAAATCATTTAATACATCAAATCATTCCTAATAAATTGGTATTGTGATACCGATTAATGGTATTAATGGAACTGAAGACCTGCTTGTGCTGGACTCAACCATCAAAAGAAAGAGATGTCCATCCATCCTCAAGTCTGATATAATATGTAAAGACATAACTACCAACAGGAATATAAAGTTCTCAATCTCTTGTTGCTGAATTTGCACACTGTCTTACCATTCCCTGTAAGATGTCTATTTTTTATAGCTACAACTAAATGAACAAATGAAGGAACATTAACCTTAAATCACCTACTGCAGCTAGGGAATCTGGGGAGGAGAGGGAGAACAGGGAGCTGCTGTGATCCTCCCCTGTGGTGTGCCTGACCCTGACCCTGTTGCTGCTGGCAAAAGCACCACCTTGCATGGTCAGACTGTCCCTTTGTGTTTGCATAGTTTCTATTGAGGATCATGGCTTCAGTATCCAGAGAAAAAAAAAAAAATACTTTGCACTGTGGAAGTTTTTTGAGACCCCTACTAAAGCCTGTGGCAGCAACACAGAGCACACAGCTAAATGAATTAGAAAGCTTTTCTGAGTCGCCTTAGATGAACGGTTCCCTTTCCTGCTTACTGGATCTTAGGTTTAAAGAAATTTGCGTCAGAGTGTGAAAAAGAAATCTCAGTCACCCTCTAGAAAATGAGATACTGGCCATTAAACACTGCACTTCATTTAATTGTCATCATGTTGTGAGTAAGAGCAGTCACACTGGCACAAATTGCAGCTTAACTGTTTGCAAAAAACTCAAACTACACTACATGCCCCCATTTGATCCCAGACCAACGATGCAGTAGCCAAGCCCTGAAGCATGCTCACAAGCCCTTTTTGAGGAGCAATTCCCCTGGAGCCAGCTTCAAAACACCACAGTGGCTGTTGTCCCCTCTACACTGCTGACTGTGCCGTGCCCAGGTCCTGCATCCCCCTCGTATTTTGTCATCCCCCCACCCACAGGTCACCAACAGTCCTACCAGACAGGAACTGGTCACCTACAATGGATCACTTACCCATAGCCTCCACAAAGATGGGCGCTCCCTTGTGCATGTGGCCACGGGTCCTGCCTGTCCCCTCTGCCAGCACCTTAAAGCCCTTAAATCACTCTTTAAACTGCTTCCTCCTGTAGGGACATTTCAGGCCACATCACAGCTACCACTGATCCAGATTTATTTGCTAGGACCTTTTCCAGCCTGGGAAAGTTGGGGTAAGATACTACTTACCGTCACACCACTAAGCACACTAACTTAGAATCATAGAATCATTAAGGTTGGAAAAGGCTTCTAAGACCATGAAGTCCAACCATCACCCAACATCACCACTGAACCATGTCCTGAAGTGCCACATCTATACTTTTTTTAATCCCTCCAGGCATGGTGACTCCATCACCTCTCTGGGCATCCAGTTCCAATGCTTCACCACTCTGTAAAGAAATTCTTCCTAATATCCAATCTAAGCCTCCCATGGTGCAACTGAAGCCCATAACCCAGTAAACCCCTCTAGCTGGGTTTTATTCTAGACCTCTTATAAGATTACCTGGCTTTGGAGTTACCAAAGAATACAAATAGTCAGAACACAGCAAACGTGGCACCAGGGCCACAGGGCCACACAGGCTGCAGCAGCAGGGCAAGCCACACAGAGGACAAAACACAGGTGATCTCAGCCCAAAAAATCCCTACCTGCCACCTCATTAACTGCAAACTGGTCATATGGTTTGTTGCACACCCTGAAGGAGCATCCGATGAAAGGTTTTTCCCTCCAGAACCACAGCATCTGGCACCAGTGAGTAAGCTGGTATGAAAAACAAGTTTGGGGGACCATGGTATGAAGAGGGAACTTTCCTTCAGTTTATTTCCCAAAATGGGGATGCTGCAGCACCCACAGGACCAGGCAGCTCATTTCTCCATTTCCCCTTCCTCCTCCTGTAACTTCTGCAGCTGCCCCGCAGAGACAGGCAGGATTGCACCTCCCTGGCCCCAAGGGGTGCTCCAGTGCATTCCCCATGGGAAGGTGCCCAAGGAGCAGCCTTTTGGTGCAGTCTTTACCCTGTGGAGAAGCATCCTCCCCAAAGGATGAAGAACATGGAAAGAGTCAATTTTGTTCAAAGCACAGTATGACAAATTTGAGCCCTTCTTGAAATAGTGTTTAAGGACACCAACAAGTCCTAGTGCATCTCATATTGGCACCAACTTGCAACCATAAATTGCTCAGAGATGATCAAAAGACCATGGAGGCTGCCAGAGTCCCATCCAGGGGATGGGCCGAAGAGATACAGCCCTGGGTGCACATGGGAGCAATGTGGCTGAGCAGCTCCAGGGGCAGCACCGCCAGGATCAGTACCCCTCTTCCCCATCTGCCTTGCCCCCGAGCACAGAAACCCCCAGAAACTGGGGACAGACCCCCCAGTATTGCATTAAATTAACTGCCAGCAACTGAATCCATCTCTCGCCTTCTCCTTTGTGCTGTAGTCACCCAAAGTGGAAGGTGGAGGTGACTAATTGCCATGTCCTCACCTGTCTGCAGCCATTTCCAGTTCATCTGCCCCTAACCTGCATCTTGGCAGCCCAGCCTAGCAATAAATCACAGATTATTTGCATCAAGTAGACCCATGAGTGTGTGGCTGTTGCTAGATGAGCTCCTTCTGAATCTCAGGATTTATGACCACATCCATACCACCAGTGCCATGGCCAGGATGGTGCAGACTTACCCACAGCTTAGCTCCTTTAGCTGCTCTGAAAAATGGCAGAAATAATAAGAATGAGACAAAGAGCAAGTTGCAAGGAACAAGGAGATAAATTATTAAATTATTAGAGGGGGAAAAAAGATACAAAACCAAATAAAATGGGGGTTTGACCATAGCTGATGTCATGCAAGGAGCAGAGGGGAAGAAGCATCTCCCACTAGCCTGGAAACAGCACAGAAGAGGGCTGTAGGAGAGAGGAGTACCTTAACTGTACGTTCTCCATCCTGGGGTGTTTTGTTTGGTTTTTTTTTTCAAAACAGAAGGTACAAGTCCAGGCTCTGCTTCCCAGGTTCCTGTCAGAGATGGTCTTCAGCCAAGCAGGAGGTCCAAAAAGCCTCTCACAGCAGCTGGAACAAAGCTTTGCATCTGGAGCCATGTATGACAGAGAAGTTCAAATCTGTCTGCTCCAAACGCTGAGAAAATTTGGATGGGAGTGGAAGTGTGATGGCCAAGACCTGCCTCTCCTCTGACAGGTTAGCTATAAGCAAAGAAGCAATTTCTCTCATTTTAACTCTCTGAGCCCAGAAGTGGAAATGGTTTCTCTCACAGACACTGTCCAATGGGAAAAACATGAGCTGAAAGATTTTGTTTTCATGGTTATGGCAAAGACAATGTCTCAGCTTGCAAAGCAAGGCCAACAGTGGGTGAGTAGTAGATGGCTGTTCTTGGGTTTTAGTTGACTTTTTTTTAAAATTTTTGTTATTATTTTTAGGGGAGTTGTTGTTATTTTACATTTCCTTCACCAACCAGTCTGTCTAAGAAGCATCATTTCCAGCATGAGTGCTGGCGAGTGGCAGAGGTGGCCTCTCCTCCCGTGTTCCCCACCACACCAAGCACAACAGAACAGCTGCCCTTTGAAACACTTGTCCCACCACAGCGACCGCTGTGCAGTGGGCAAAGGTCTCCAGATTGATTTCAGTTCCCAAAATTAATGACAAGCAGCCTGATTTTCAGAGGAAAGCTAAAGGCCAGCTAAGAAAGCCGAAGAAGAAACCCAGAAATAACCATTCACCTTGCAAAAAGCACGCCTTAAATCTTTCTCCTCCTTTCTATGGCTTTGTTTAGTCTAGCTTTGGGTTCCCCTGATGAGGCCTGCTGGCGTGAAAGGCGCCGGCCTGAGGCAGGTGAGCAGCTGCACGCCCCCGCAGCCGCCCCGGGGGCTCCCGG